>NC_050443.1:86831468-87123968 GCF_903995425.1 Onychomys torridus
TTGAGTTAACCAAGTCAGCATCAGGCATTTCAGACTAAAGGGAAGAGATGGGACATTCAGATCCAGTTCTTAGAGAACATTCATGAAGGTGTTAGATTTATTTCATAAATTTTCTTTTTCAGCCTGCTTAAGTTTGCCAATTTAAATAAGATCCTCTCTATATTATCTTATATTACAACTTGATTTGTTTTGTTCATTAGAAATAGAATCTATCACTTTATTCTTCTCTTCTACTCACAACAGGTTTCACTGGCTTTAGCATTAACTTTCCTTATCACCTTGAACAAGTAGCTCTTTCCTCAGGGTTTCATCTTTCTATCATCTTGCCTTGACCACCCTCACTCTGACCCCTCAGCCCCACACCTCTGTGAACTTATGACTTGTGCGTACTTGACCTTAGAACTCCAGCTGTTATCTAGACCCTCATGTGAAGAAGAAAGCCAGAACAACTGGTTTTCATACTTAACAAGTACCTCCAAATGCCAGTTGAATTGAAATGGGATCCCACTGACAGGAGCGATAAAGTGGAAGCCACTCACAGGAACTCAATCATAACCTTTAGCTCCTCATCTATGAACCAATGTTCACTCTACTGGGTCAGATGTTTGATCTGTTATTTAAAAATCACTGCCTTTTGTACAACTTGGTGAATGAGTGCACTGATTTTATAATATCATGTGCTCTGGGAGAAGCCTTCTCTCTGGAGACCTTACGCTCCATTTATAGAGACTTCCCTCTGTGAAGAGCACAAAACATTATGGTACAAACTAGGCACACTCCTCCTCTAGGTTTCTACAGGGATTAACAAACATGTCTTCACACTAGAGATTTAATTCTACCATTGTATCCCAATTAAGAAAATGAAAGTAGAGACTGAATGAATGCTAAGAAATCAGACTGAGAAGGGAAGGAGGGATGCAGGCCTGAGTAAGAGCAAGCTGATCCATGGGAGGTTCAGATCAGAGGTGGACATCTTGTGTGATGTTATGAAGTGTGTGAAGTTACTTTATGGAAAGCCTGGTTATCAACATCAAATTTTCTAGAAAGACTTTGGGAACATAAAAATTTGGGTTGTACACTGAGTCTCATTCTCAATACTCTGACCAGTTATGAATCTCTCCATTAACCACTGCCCACTACAGATCAAGAAGCTTCACTGGCCAAGCTGAGAGAAACCCAGGCCTATAAATGTAAGCATAAAAGTTTTAAAGGCAAATTCACAGCATGACCATTTAGCAAAATAATAATAGCAGGTTTTGCTATAGGGCCTATGACCTCCTCAGTCATGGGCTTTAGACCAGGATAATTGCTAGAGGAAAGAGAATCATTCTTTATTGAGGATCTAGCAACTGTTAGCTCTTCCATGATCCAGTGGATGGTCCCACACCCATGCATATGGACATTACTAGCTGAACTTAGTGAGTAATCAAAAGACAAACACGAAGTTGAATGGGGCATCATGGGGGCATATGGAGAACATTAAAGGAGGTAAATATGATCATATTTCATATATATATATATGAAATTCTCTTTTTTTTTCAGAGCTGAGAACCAAACCCTGGGCCTTGTGCTTGCTAGGCAAGCGCTCTACCACTGAGCTAAATCCCCAACCCTGATGAAATTCTCAAAAACCAGGAATGTTTAAAAATAGCTCACAGTGAAATTTTTATGGATATAAAATGTTTATGATTATTTTCATAGTTGGATCTTATTAACTTAAATTTAAGACACCTATGCTAGGTATAGTACCTTGAACAAATGATGTAAGTTCTCTATTCCTATAAATTTTTAGTGAAATAAGATAGTCTTATTTATTATCACAGGCTCTGCATAAGAGTCAGAGTTGACCAATCAATGGGACCATTGTCTCAGCCTCAGCAGATGTAGGGATGAATCACTCAAGACTTAGCTTTCTCTGGAGCTCAGATGATGTGGCCAGAGCATAAATTATTTTCCCAGTCTCTCACCTCTGCTTTCTTAGAGGAGCTTTTCCATTGTCAAGGGACATGGATTCTTTTCTCTGTACCATACTTCTGCTTTTTTAGAGTGGGTTCCATTGTCAAGGAACATTCCTCCCTTAGAAGCATCAAGGCTGCCAATATCTCTCCATTCTGTGTCCAGTGCAAATGTACCACTCATCCTGAAGAAAAGGAGATTTCACTCCTAAAAATCAACCCAAGGACTCCTGTCCTTTTCTGTGGAGTAGTTATCAGTCCATTTGTGAGTCACACTGGACAGATATGACCACCACTGGGATGGAATGACCGTCACTGGGATGGAATATGATGCTAGGTGCATAATTTCATAGAAATGCTCTATAACTTGGCATAGTATCAATCCCAGCAATACATACCTGAAAGTATTTAATAAAAAAAGACCTCCCTAGCAAAAAAAAGGAAATATTGTGCCTAAAGGAAAGAGACTCAACAATGACTATGGTTCAATATGCTAATGTCCTAATGAGAAAATACTTTGTATGCTTGCAAACACTGTGTGACTACAAAAGGAAAGATAAATATCTAGAGCTAATAAACTTGCATTAATTGTTTCTTTTAGACAGACTAGTAAGAAGTGGAAATGGAGTAGAATGAATGAGGCCATACAATAACACAGACATTGAATGGACAGTCCTGGAGGACAGTGACAAAGATGGAGAATAACTAGAAGCAGAGACAAATGGTTTCACTGTGTGTCATGTCATCAGCAGTGCACACCTTTGAGGCTGGAACTAAAAGCAGAAGTAAGAGGGAATTTTCTTGAAAGAAGTCAAGGATGAATAGATAAACCCTCCTAACTCAAGAGTCTCTACTGAATTGACCTACTTTTTGACAAACAGACTGAAAGCCCAACTGTCAATAGTACTGCCATGACCTCTATAAGATGCCATACCTGCTTCAGTCATAGTAAGAAAATCTGTGGGACCCTTGCAGTTAGTAAAAAGAAGTGTGTAGTCAGAGTTTTCCTGCCTGGCCCACAGTCAGGACAAATCTCTCTTACCCGCCAATCCCACAGTCACTCAGACCCAACCAAGTAAGTATATAGAGACTGATATTGTTTACAAACTGTATGGCTGTGGCAGGCTTCTTGTTATCTACTTCTTTTATCTTAAATTAACCCATTTCTGTTAATCTATACTTTGCCACGTGGCTCATGGTTTACCATTACCTTACATCTTCCTTGTCATGGCGGTGGCTGGCAGTGTCTCTCCACCCCAGCCTTCCACCTCCCAGCATTCTCTTCTCTCTTGTCATGCCTATACTTCCTGCCTGGCCATTGGCCAATCAGAACTTTATTTACACAGAGCGATATCCACAGCACTTCCCCTTTTCTTTTTTTTTTTTTTTTTTAAGGAAGGTTTTAACTTTTACATAGTAAAATTACATATAACAAAACAATTATCAAGCAAGAATTACAGTTACAATATTAAAGAAGATATCCTATCTATCTTATATTTGTGAGTCCAAGGTTTTATATCTAATTTATCTTTTATCATAACTGAGAAAATTATAACTATCTAGTCTTCAACCACATCAAAGACCTCAGAAGGATATAATATTACCTGAGAAACAGGAGAAGGATGCAAGCAACTTTTGGGAATCTTGCAGGGTAGACAGAGACAGTTGGCAGCCTGGACAGTTACCTAATGTTCCTTTGTAAAGTTGGGGCATTTGTCTTCAGCCCACAGGGCTAGAGTCTCTCAGTCATTTTTCTCTGTGTACTGTAGAATGTCTGGCAGTTTCCTCTGAGAAGCAGGAACATGAAGTACCATTTTGTCAAGCAAAGTTCAGTGGTCACCTTTCTATGGGTCCTGCATGTCCAGTTGATCAAGCAGTCCAGGCAAGAACAGTTTCTTACCCAAATGGCTATTTTTGCAAAGGTGAAGATAAATTCCATATAAAGTGTCTTCAATGCCCATCCTCCTCTCTGAAGTAAATCGGTGCTGCCAGGAGCAGACCTGTCTCACTGTCCAGAAAGTCTAAATTTTAAAAGTATTTTAAATGCCATATTCTGTAGGTCTTTGTAGTATTTGAAGATTACCTATCTATCTGAAGTATCTCTATGTATATCTAGAAGAATTAATTAACATGGCTATGAGTATGATCATCATAGATGACTAATTATTAATCTACTTTTAATTATCCATTACAATTTAAAATGAGCTATACAAACAAAGTACCTTAAACACAAGTAGAAATATACACACAGTATAACAAAATTAACTTTAAGTTTATAACAATAGACTAAAATCTATACCAATGTAAAACATTTTAAACAAGTTGTTGCTCTTTAGAAGTAAGTTCCTTAATCTACACTTTGATCCTATTATAACTATATCATATCCCCTTTTCTTATTTAGAAAGAGATCACATTTATAATCAACCTGCTTTAAATAAAAATATTGTTTTTTTATGTCCCACACCAGAGGGCTCTTCTGATTTGGGACACAAAAATCTCTTAACCTTTTTTTTTTTAGCAATATGTCTGGGTTTAGAGAAGGAGTGAGCCAATTCCATCTCCAAAGCCAGCTTGGTAATTTTGGGAATGTGGGCGTAGTTTTTCTTACTACTTCCTGCTGGAGGGGGGCGTGCTGTATCTTATGGGGACACAAAGAATATTTTAGGATTATGGAGTAGTCTGTGAGGGTAAACCTCTGAGCCAGTTGCCTTGAAACCATTCTGGATTTTGGATCATCTGGGCCATGGTGTCATCGGAGACCTTTGAGGTGGTCTTGGCTGATCAAACCTGATGTATCTTAATCTGGAACAAATCCATAGCCTCTGGCTTTCTGTGGAAACAAAAGCAGAGACTCTTTTCCAAAGCAACATATCCTTATATCCAAATTTTGAAGTCAAGGTACCTTTAAAATTTACATGTTTGTTTAACTCAACAGCTTTTATGATCAAATCTTTTTCTGTAGTTAAAAATCCCAAAGACAACATAAACCAGATTCTCTGTGTAATATCCATCTTTGTAAGACTGAAATGCCACTGTGGCTGCTGGCTCACCCACCTCAGCTTCCCAACATGGCTGTGGTACAGTTTACCACCAGCTCTGGGTGTGGAGCCATGTGCACCATCAACTATCAGAAGCAGTTCTATCAAAGCAGTGCATAGCCCAGAAACCTTTTTCTTTTTTTACTAGCAAAGGCTAAATCCACCATGCAGCAGAGTAAAGTGATGCTTGTAGACTCCTCATTCCCTCCATTGCAGGTCAGAAGCACATGCCAGGAACCCACCATAGTAGCTCAAACCAGCAGGCTGCTACTAACTTAAAAGAGACAACTAGGAAGCTGTTTTTAACTCCATTTTAGAATCTTTTTTCTCAGGTTTTAGTTGGAAACTCTTGCCCCATGTTGGGCGCCATTTATAGTCAGAGTTTTCCTGCCTGGCCCACAGTCGCTCAGACCCAACCAAGTAAATATATAGAGACTGATATTGTTTACAAACTGTATGGCTGTGGCAGGCTTCTTGTTATCTACTTCTTCTATCTTAAATCAACCCATTTCTGTTCATCTATACTTTGCCACGTGGCTCATGGCTTACCATTACCTTACATCTTCCTTGTCATGGTGGCAGCTGGCAGTATCTCTCCACCCCAGCCTTCCACCTCCCAGCATTCTCTTCTCTCTTGTCATACCTATACTTTCTGCCTGGCCATTGGCCAATCAGAATTTTATTTACATAGAGCGATATCCACAGCAGAAGTGTGATGTACAGAAATCATCAACTCCCTTTTAAATCTCTACTAATTAACAAGAGAAACAACAGAATGAGTTCAAAAAGAGGCACAAGAAATTATGTAACTACATTACTGCCAATGAGATAAAAAGGGGGAAGCATCTTAATTTGCATAAAAGAGAATATTGTTAGTAATTATAAATGGCTACATCTAAAAGCATAGTCAATTCCTGGTTCAGTGCCAGAGGAGTCTAGAGGAATATCAGTCATAAAGTTGGGTGGATACAGAGGTAGGGAAGACCAGGGAAAAATTGGGGGAAAAGAAAAACATGACCAAAATAAACTGTATGAAAAAAATATTTAATAAAAAGGAAGACTCCTGGTGAAATGTTAGAGGGGTCTAGATTTATGTAAGTCATGATAGTAGTATAATGTGGCATGTGTTCATGATTGTCACCCAAGGGTTAAGAGGTGAGAGTAAAGAGAAGGATGCTAAAATTATTTGCTAAAGCTTCATTTCAACAAGCTCTGACTGGTATTTTAATAACCCAAGCTTCCATGGCCAAGATGAAAAGTACTAGGAAGGAAAGGTATGCAATTAAAACTATGTGGGTACCACTCTCCCATATTAGGTGAAGTGATTTCTCCTGACATTATGACCCAGATAAGCCAAATCTTATTAAATTTTATAAAAGCAATTGAGAGCACCAAAACTAAATTCCAAGAAAAGACCATCTCTTCAATAAATGGAGGTAGAGAAATTGAATACCTATGCAAGGGGATGAAAATGGATCCTTATCCTCTACAGCATTCAAACCCAACTATAGCCAGATGTAGTAGCTCACACTTGTAATCCCAGAACTTGGAAAGCTGAGGCAGGAGAATTGATGTATGTTCAAGGTCAACTTGGCTACATAGTGATCCCCCAAGCCTTCCTAGGCTACAGAGTAAGACCCTGTCTCCAAAAAACCCAAAAGAAATATGTATTGAGACTTAAATGTAAAACCTGCAACCATAAAATTTCTAGGATAAAAACATAGAAAGAAAGCTGACAAGTGTGTTTCCAGTGTGTGCACATATGTTGCTTTTTATGTGATATCAAGAGTTCACACTACAAGAACAAAAACTGACAAGTGGGATGGCATCACACTGATAGTGCTATTGATGTATCCATCAAAAGAAAATAACCCACAATGTGAAAAATCAGTTTACAGTTTGAGACTATTAACAAATCACATATCTAATAAGGGGTTAATATCTAAGATATACAAGTAATGCACTTGATGAGGCAGAATAAAGAGGGAGGGAGGAAGGAAGAGGAAGAAGGAGAGGAAGGGGAAGTAAAAGGGAGGAGGAAGAAGGGGAAAGGAAGGAAGAAGGGAAGGAAGAGAGGAGAGGAGAAGAGAATAATGGAGGCAGGTGACAAACATGTAAATGTGGCTGTAAGGGATTTGTTTTCGAGAACATTTTTTCTCCTTTCCTTTTTTAATTTTGATATACATTCTATGTAGCACAGTCTTGTCTAATATTTTATTTACCAGTAAAGAAAAGTTAACAGTTGTAAATTAACTATTTTAATGTAATTAAAATAATTAGATTAATTATCTAACTTTTGTTAGATTTCCTTCATTGGAAGGATTCATAATGTCATGAACCATCATTCCAATGGCATATGAAATAGGCTCCTAGCTGCCCCTTCCCTGCCATCTGTGAATCTCTACCAACCAAGATCTTTTCACTGTCCCGTAGTTTTACCAGTTTGGTAATCTCATGAACTTGGATTTATAGGATCCAAATTTGGATTTATGGGTCCAGAAGCCAGCCTTCTGAGCTGATTTTTCTACCTAGCCATTGCTCTTAAAGGTTGCTTGTATATTTTCTTGCTTCAATGGCTCTTTACTTTGCATTGCAGAATAGCACTCCACTGTTTGTAGCACAGTTTATCCATTCGCCTATCGAACAGCATCTCGGTTGCTCCCCATTTCTAGAAATTGTGAATAAAGTCACTACAAATACTGTGTACAGACTTCTGTGTGGATGTAAGTTTGCAAGTCACTTGGCTAAATATCTAGGGTTGTGGCTTCTGGGTCACATGTAAGGTAAGACTACACCCTGCTTTTGTAAGAAACTGTCAAGCTGTCTTCCAGAGCATTGTACCATCTTGCAATCCTACCAGAAATTAATTAGGGTTCCTGTTGACCCACATCCTCACTCTGTGTTGTCCATCTTCTGAATTTTAGTCATGCTTACAGGCATATCATGATATCTTATTGTGGTTTCAATTTGCAATTCTCCAATGGTACATGCAATTGAGCATCCTCAAATGTCTATTTGCCATCTCTCATCCTTAATAAAATGTCTATTCAGATATTTTTGCCCATTGTTTAAATTTCTTTTTTTTCCCATTGCTGAGGACCCATAGATTTTATGTGCTTTTTAATTAGGGGATTTTTTTCTTTAGTATTGAGCTACTTATCCCACCCCTCTCTCCCCACATTCAGCCACCCCATCAACAATGAGGCCCCAGAGACTGGGACTACATGGCACCAGACCCTGAATCCTGCTTATAAACTTCCCAAATCACTGGGCAGTGGTGGTGCACACCTTTAATCCCAGCACTTGGGAGGCAAGCCAGAGGCAGGCGGATCTCTGAGAGTTTGAGGCCAGCCTGGGCTGTGGTGATATTTTTATTTGTGCTGAAATGTGATTTTATTTGTATGTTAATAAATAGAGTTTCCTGGGGGTCAGAGCTAATAGCAAGCCATTTAGCAGAAGTCTGGCAGTGGTAGCACATGCCCTTAATCTGATCACATGGCAGGCAGAGTCTGTGTGTTCAAGGACATAGCCAGCTTGGAGACACACACCTTTAATCTCAATACCAACCATAGAGACCTGGAGGTCTGTATAGACAGGCAGTGACGAGGAGGTCATGTGGTTGGGTTTAGAACCAATGAGAAGGCAGAACAGAAAGTCAATTAAAAAATACAGACACACAGAAAGTAGGTCTCTTTCTCAGGGGAAGGACAGCAGCGGCAGCAGTTGGTAAGAAGGTGGGCTCAGCTCTTGGCTACTGCTCTCTGATGTGTGGGCTTTTAACTCTGCATTTGGCTCTGTGTTTCTTATTTAATAAGACCATTCAGAATTATATCTACACTGGACTACAGAGTGAGTTCCAGGAAAGGCGCAAAACTACACAGAGAAACCCTGTCTCAAAAAAAAAAAAAAAAAAAAAAAAAACCTTCCAAAATTAATCCCTTTCCCACCTGCTCACCTCTCAACCACCCCACCCACCACATTAATTTGGGACTGCTTGGAATCTGAACCCAAAGTCCAAACCAGAACTTCAACTTAGAATCTAAACTCATAATCCAAACCAGAAACTTAGGGAGGAACTCCCAGAATCAGTCCTCCAGCAAGACAGATTCTCAGCCACCCTCCCCATTGCTGGTTCCTGGGATATCCTAGAGCCCAATCCAGAACCCCAGTTAGATATCCAAAGCCAATTGTGCCCTCCCTTATGTGTCTGCTCACCTACCAGCCACCCTACTACACACTGATCTTAGAATGGTTGGAACCTGAACCTGGTGACTCCAAGACTATTCAGGTTTTCATGGATCATGTTTTGAGTGGTATATTTTAAAAGTCATCACCAAACATGAGGTCATCCAGATTGTCTCCTCCATTGTCTTCTAGCAGCTTACACATTTCCATTTTACAACTAGGTTCATTTTTAATGATTTATTTTATTTTTGAGATTATAATTATCTAGGTTTATGTCTGACATGTGGATACCTAGTCATTTCAGCATCTTCTATTGAAAATATTACTCTTCCTCAAGTAAATAGCCTTTGATCCATTGTCTATGATCAAATGACTTATTTCCTAGGCTTACTTTTAGATCTCCTCCATCCTCTTCCATTAATTTATTATTTCACTGCTACCACACTGTCCTGATTACCAAGGTTTTAGAGCAAGCCTTGAAGTCAGTCCTCCAGTTTTGTTCTTAAGTAGTTTCCTGCCTGTTCTGGACTTTCTGATTTTCCATATGAACTTTAGAATCAGTCTTTTAATGTCTACAAAATTACTTGGATGTATTTTAATTAAGATTGCATTAAATTGATTGATCAATTTGGAGAAAACTGACATCATAACAATTACTCTTCCTATTGTGAGTATGGAACAGATCTTCATTTATTTAGACTTCTCATTTCAACAGCATTTTGTAGATTATCTCTCCGAGACCTCATATATATTTCACTAGATTTATGCTTAGGTGATTCTATTCTTAGTGTTCAGGTAAATGTTGCTGTGGGAGTTCTCCTGTTTTTTGAGACAAGGGCTTGCTGTGTCAACCATGATGACCTTATACTCTTGGGCACTGATGATCCTCCCACATCAGCCTCCCACACAGCTGGCACTCCCAGTATGCAACATCTTACCTGGCTTGTTTTTGTGTTTTAAATTTCGAATTCCAAGTGCACATAGAAGAAAGCAATAGACTCTTGCATATGAAGCTTGTATCCTTTAGCCTTACTTATTAGTCATTTATTGTATAATATCACATATAATTAGCATATAAAAGTCACTTAGTCACTTTAGAGAAGTATTTCAAAATAAATTCTTTAGAATTTTCTGCATCGATAATCATATCCTCTGTGAACAAGGATTTCTTGCTTCATTTCTTCCCTCTCAGTTGGAAACATTTTTCTTTTTCTTGTCTTATTGCATCACTAGAATGTCCATCCAGTGTCAAATAGGAATATTGTTTCTGGTCTTATGGCATTTCATGTCTCAGAACTATGACTAGTGTTCATAAGAGCACTTTAATCCACAGGGCATTGTCTTAGTTACTACTCCATTGCTGTGATAAGACACCATGACCAAGGAACCTTACAAAAGAAAGAATTTAATTAGGGGTTTGCTTACAGTTTCAGAGGGTTAGTCCATGAACATCATGGCAGGAAGCATGGCAGCAGACAGACAGGCATGCTGCTGGAGCAGTAGCTGAGAGTTTACATCTTATTCCCAAAATGGAGGCAAAAACAGAAAGACTTGGTCTGATGAGTGCTCATTGAAACCTCAAAGCCCATCCCCAATGAGACACTTCCTCCAGCAATGTCACACCTCCTAATCCTTCCCAAACAATACCACCAAATAAAAACCAAACATTCAATTATGCAAACCTACAGGGGCCAATCTCATCCAAACCACCACAGGCTTTCCTAAATGTTCTTATCAAACTGAGGGCATTTTCCTCTACCCCTAATATCTTGGGAGGTTTTGTTTTGTCTTGTTTTGTTCTGTTCTGTTCTGTTCTGTTCTGTTTTGTTTTGTTTTTCCCATGGTGCTTTAGAACAAACCCAGGGCTTCACACATGCTAGGCAAGTGCTGTTCCTCTGAGCTATAGCCTCAGCTGCTGTGAGATTTTACTGTGAATGAATGTTGGGTTTTGTATAGTATCCTTTCTGCATTTGTTAATATGATCACATAATTTTTCTTCTTCAGTCTATGGATATGATAGTCCATATTCCTTAAACTCTGAATATTGAGCCAGCCTTGAAAATTCCATATCTCACCTGGCGGCAGTGCAAACACTAATCCCAGAACTCCAGAGGTAGAGCCAGGTGGATCTCTGTGAGTTTGAGCCCAGCCTGGTCTACAGAGTGAGATCCAGGATAAGAACCAAAAACTACATGATGAAACCCTGTCTCAAAAAACCAAAGAAAAAGAAAAGAATGCCATACCTTGAAGAAAATCATATTCAATTGTAATTTTATACATTGTTGTTTTCAATTTGCTTCAAAGAAATTTTTTATTGAGATTTTTGAATATTTGTCCATGAGGGGTATTGTTAATAGCATCTTTAAATAGACTTTTTTACTTCAATAGTTAATTCAGAATAAATGATTTAAAAATTACCAACTAAACTGTGTAGAAACTCTGTGTTATTATTCATGGGGAAAAATCCAAATTAAAACCAAAATTAGAATACTGGGTGCAGTAGCATTCAACTATTTGGAAGGCTTATGTAGAATGATTGCTTCACCCAGGAAATCTAGACCAGCCTGGGTAATGCAATGAAATATTGTCTCAACACATATACATGTACACATATACATACTATCAACTAAATAAATAACTTTTAAAAAGATATGTGGAACAAGAATTATCCAAGCTCCATTGAGTGTCCCTAATATTTTTAGTAAATCCCACTGGTCCTCTTACCAATTATATTTTATGAACACTTAACCAACAATAACAGCATAAGTAATGTTATTTATCATTTCCAACAAATCAAAAACATTCTACCATCTCTGTCATGATTTAGATGTGCGTAGCATCAACAAAGGTCCTTTTATCACCCTTGCCTCCAATATAGGTAAAATCCATGCCTAGGATTTATTTGTGTCCAACATAGCCTTGATATGCAACTGTGAGTTTATATCTTTCCTCTCCCAATTTCCAGCATCCTTGTATAAAAAAAAAAATCTTAATTATAGGCTAAGTATGGCAGTACACCCCTGTAATTTCAACTACTTGGGAGGCTGAGACAGGAAAATTATGTTTCAGGACAACCTAGGCTTCCTAGCAAGACTCTGTCTCAAAAAGTAAATAAATAAAATAGGCTTTGTAAAATAAACTCAGAGTAATAACCCCATTGACAATGATTTTGCTTGTTGACTGTTTCTGTACTAACAGTCAATAAAGCCCAGAAAAATTCATGTTTTAAATTGAATGCTGTGCTAAGTATTGTAATGAAATCTCATGTAATCCCTATCCATTCTACCAGTGATAGGAGGCATCCATTGTCCAGCACAACCATACTGCATGCCTTACATACCTGCCAGACATTTACCTGCCAGTTCCATCACCAACTCTGGGATCTAGTGTTGCACAGTACTATGTTCAAGTAACTTTTAGTAGCCTGACACTACATCACAATACCTATACCATGCATTCCCTGTATCTCATCTTATAGACATTATGCTACATCATACCATCACAGGAAAAGGATTAAACACACAGAAGTGATGTATTTTTAGAAAGAAATCATGTTCATATAACTCTTATCACAGCATTCCAATTGTTCTTTATTAGTAGTAGTTAGGGCAGTTAGTGTCTCATTACATCTAATTTAACAGTTAAACTTGGATATTGTCATTAGCTTGTTTGGTAGGGTACTTACCTACCATGAACAAAATCCTGGGTGCAATCTCCATCACCATGAAAACTGGGCATGATGTCACAGGCCTGAAATCTCAGCACTGGGAGGAAAGATAGAGGCAGGAGGACCAGGGTTCAAGGTCAGCCTGGGTGACATGAGACTCTGTTTCAAAAAGGTAAGATTAAATAAATTAATTAAACTATCTCATACGTATGTAAACATAATAGTAGAAATACATAACATACTAAGTCTAATATCATGTGTGGTTTCAGGTACCTACTAGGCATCTTGGAAAGTACCCCCACAGATAACAAGAGACCATCAAGTCTTATTCTCAGATTTAACCCAAGGAGGTCCCTAAACATTCCAATATTCATTAAAGCTTTGCTAGACACTTCTCTGTCAGCATGTACCTTTGTTTATCTGTTTGTTTGTTTGTTTGTTTGTGATTTTATTATTGCTATTCACAAAATTCCAAGATGGGCTTTAAAAAATAATTGTCAATTTGTGAACTCTCTCTGAGTTGAGATTTATTTGAAAAATATACACATAACTAATTAGATAAAAGTCATTAAGTTTGTCAAACTTTTTACTTGTTTATAATTTAGTCACTCTTCAGCAAACTATACAAAACATGCATGCAAATAGTTACCTTTTGTTTATTTATCCCAAGTCATGTTTAAAGTCCCACTTAGGAAGACTAACTTTTGGCATATCAGTAAACCTTAAATCAGAAAGAGACCATATATGTGTGTGTGTGTGTGTGTGTGTGTGTGTGTGTGTGTGTGTGTGTGTTCAAGGTTAATTACTTTTTTTAAGTCTAATTCCTTAATCTATAGAAAAATAGAAACTAATAGACATTCACACTGTATCTAAGGCCATTTGAGTACGATCATAAAACAACATGAACCAAGTGGCTTGTAAACAAGAGAAATTTCTCACAGTTTGAGGGGTAGGGTGTGGGAAAAGAGAGAGAGAAAGAGATTAGATAAGGTGTTTACAACATCCAGCAGAAAACAACTTGAGGAAGGTGGGGCAGTCTCCATCTAACTGGAATTCCCAGGTGAGTGGCCATGGCTGAGCTTCTAGCTCTTTCCCACTGGAGACTCTCTTATCGTGAGATAAGCAGTAACAAGTTAGAAATAGTTTGCTTCTAGCTGTTCTCAGGCACAGTGTTTCTACACCGGGTTGTTTTGACCTCTGTTTCACAGTTAGGATGACCAGCCTATCTCTAGAAAAGTGGCTTTGGCTCTGAAAAGGGATGAGCAATAGTCCCGCTCTCCGGGTCAGCTTCTCCAGGAGCTCAAAGAGTATATGACAACTTAGCAGCATAATGTATACATTACAGTGCCGCTTACTGGTTCATGGATGTCATCTCTTTGAAGAAGTGGGGGGCCTTTCCAGGGTTTCTTAGATAAGGCCACTATCATGAGTGTACTATGCCAAAAAAAAAAAAAAAGACTGACGTGTTTGTGCCTTTCTACAATGTTAGAATTTATTGAATAACAATATATGTATATGTTACATGAGTTTAGTTGGATACAATTTGCCAAGTCACCCAGGTTTCCCTCCACAGTTGCCTGTTGATAAACACAAGGTCTTTTATTCTGCTCTTTGTTTTCATAGAGGAAAGTTTCCAGAAAGCTGTGATGATGAAGGCTGATTGACTGAGTAGAAGTTCAGTGATTATGAGGCTATGAAGCAGTAGAAAGTTTGCAGGTCCAGAGCCTAATTAAAAATAATCTGGTGGGGTTGGGGATTTAGCTCAGGTGTAGAACGCTTGCCTAGCAAGTGCAAGGCCCTGGGTTCCATCCTCAGCTCCAAATAATCATCATCATCATCATCATCATCATCATCATCATCTGGGACTCTCTTGGCCCCTTGGATAGACATTATCCTCTATGTATAACCTCGTGTTCTTGTGACCATCACAGGAAACCTTCTGGGATATATTAATTTAACAGAGCACTAGCTTCCACCAACCCAAAAACTGAGAATGCCCTCAGAATGCATCTAAGGCCTGTAGCACAAATTTCCCCATCCTGCTAGATAGGCCTATCTCATGTTTCCACCACCGTATTTGAAAAGCATCTTGATTTATGAAGTTCTTTGTTCTGTTACCATAGCACTGTCACCATTTTGGAATAGTATTTGGGAAAACCTGAACCTATGTTCCTGGGCTATTGCCTCTCATGTTTGGCTTCAGAATAAACTCCTTGAGATGATATCTGTGTTTTTGCACCAACATACTAATATTAACTCTCAGATCACACACTCATTGTGTGTCTGAGTTTGTGTGTGTATGTGTGTGTGTGTGTGTGTGTGTGCTTGCGTGCGTGCGCGCGCGCGCGCGAGTTACAGAATAGCTACCAAAGGGTTAAAGAAGTTCAAAGAAGCCTTAGTAAATGCAGAAAGATGATAGAAAGTGCAAAGAGAGTCGCTGCACTTGGTAGATGGATATTAAGAAACTCAGTTGGAGAATGCTAGAGGCAAGGCAGAGCTGAGCCACAGGGCCACAGCGTTAACCCAGGCCTTAGTGTTGAATGGAACTGCAGAGGTGAGCTATACAGGACTCCAGAGGCCTAAAGGTGGGGTGAGGAACCAAAGGACCATAGAAGCAATATGTAAGACCAGATTCAGAAGGGTGAGCAGATGGATAGACACCAGTTAGAACTGGTTGTATCTGCAGTGAGGGCTGAGCTGAGCTGAGATTCTTGCTTTTTTCAGGGATAAGAGACTTCAACTGAATTCCAGGGGGAGTGTTCCCCTTTGCATGCCCCCAAATATCCCTGTATTCTATCCTGCCTCACTGCTTATTTTACTCTTAAAAACATGTTTGTCTGGCTGGAGAGATGGCTCAGAGGTTAAGAGCACTGACTGCTCTTCCAGAGGTCCTGAGTTCAATTCCCAGCATCCACACGGTGTCTCACAACCATCTGTAATGAGATCTGGCACCCTCTTCTGTATACATCATCATCATCATCATCATCATCATCATCATAATAATAAAAGAACTGCCTTAGCTGTATCCCAAAGGTTTAAAAAAAAAAGAGCATGTTTGTCAGTCTGTGCCTCATAAGATGGGGCCAGACAGGTGGTGTTTACACACAGTGCCATGTGGTCATCCCACCTCTGCTCTCATACTAAAAGTGGAGCCAAATACCCCTCCATAAGATGAAGTCACCTGGAGCAAGGTAAGGCCCAAAAGCTCTATTTTAGAGTACTTACAGAGCACATAGCCTGATTGCAACAGGCACTAATCCCTGCCTCCTAACCTCCTCATAAGACTCATGAATTGTGGTGGGGAGGCCACCAAACCACACAGCAAGTGGTAATGACAGATTATGAACTGTGGTAGAGAAGCCACACAATCACACAACAGGTGATAAAGGGGGATTTTATTTAGGAACCACCACAGTACCAAGAAAAATACTGCGACATAGAAGCAAATTCATCATGGATCACCAGTGGTTTACACACAGAGCAAGTGGCTTCTGTGCACAGAAATCACTAAAAGGAAATACCTGGGGTAGTGGGGGTGCTAGCTCATCCAATCTGACAAGATTCTTTCAGAAGTGAGACCTGGGTGATGAGACCCAGAAGGAGCAGAGAGTGTGAAAAGCTTGATCAGATATCCAGGGCAGTCAGATTCAAAGGGCAGGAGTTTCTGTAACACAGCTTAATAAGATTCTTGCTGAAACTGGACTGTGCAGGTCTGGTCCAGCAAAAAAAATAATGAAAGTATGACTCAGAGGAGCTGAAAGAAAACTTGATTAAGAAGAGAGTCTTATTTTAACCAGGTATGGTAGTACAGACCAGTAGTCCTGGCACTGGGAGTTTGAGGCAGGAGAATAAAAGTTCAAAGCTGGCCTTGAATACAGAGTGATTTAGATGGAGGTCAACCTGCACTATATTAGACCCTATCTCTAAATAAGGATGGAAAAGAGAGAGAGGGAGAAGGAAATAAAGAAAACATAAGATTTTGTCACTTATCAAATCTTCCAGTTTTCCACTGTTTTCAGAAAATATTATCCATAGTTATAAACTGCTAGTATAGTATAAAAAAAAGAAATTTTTTTCATCAACCCAGTAGATTCTCAGTTAGAATGAACTCCATGTAACAAAATGTGGGTGGATGAGAAAGACGAACATCTTATTAATGTGTGCAGTTTGTGTATATAGGAGGCTCCTGAGGAATGAGGTAGGTCCTAATTCCAATTTATAGACTGCATTCAATAATGAAACATAAAGTTTAAAAGAAATTACAGAACAGAACTGGAGAGGTGGCTTAATGTTTAAGAGAACTAACTTCCTGCTCTTGCAAGAGGATCTAGATTCAGTTCCCAGCACCCATCTACACTGTGACTCACAACCACCTGTAACTTTAGCTCCAGGGGATTCAGGTACCAGACACACACATACACATATATTCATTCAATCAAATATTTATGCACATGAAATTTTTAAGCTGGGTGTGGTGGTGCATGCCTTTAATCCCAGCACTCGGAAGGCAGAGGCAGGTGGATCTCTGTGAGTTCAAGGCCAGCCTGATCTAAAAAGCAATTTCCAGGAAAGGCGCAAAGCTACACAGAGAAACCCTGTCTCGAAAAAGCAAAAAAGAAAAAAAAAAGAATTTTTAAATAAACTTCATAAGAAAAAGAAATGGCAAAACTCAAAGCACTCTGAATCTCTATGAGTGACAAATAAAAGGCAAAGGAACATTCAGTAAATGTAGCTAAAGTTTTCCTAGTCCCACCCAGCTCCTGCAATCTGTGATCCCTCAGCCACTCAGACCCAAGTAAACACACAGGGGCTTATATTAGTTGAAACTGCTCAGCCATTAGCTCAGGCTTACTACTGACTATCTCTTACACTTAAACTCAGCCCATTTCTGTTCATCTATAGGCCACCATGTGTTCTGTGGCTTTACCTGTGTGCCATTACATGCTGCTCCCTGGATGGAGGGCTGGTATCTCCTGATTCAGCCTTCCTCTTCCCAGAATTCTCCTTGTCTGCTTATCCTGCCTATAATTCCTGCCTGGCTACTGGTCAATCAGCATTATATTTATCAACCAATCAGAGCAACACATTCACAGCATACAGAGTGACATCAGCCGTCAAATAAAGTTCAGAGATGGGCCTGGTCATCTGAGTCTGGAACCCCAGCTTCTTGGGATACTGAGTCAAGAAGATCATGAATTCATAGCCTCTTGGGGCTACAAAATGAGTTTGAGGATAACCTGGGCAACTTAGTGTAACTCTCTCAAAAAGGATGGCTGTGGAAGTGAATGAGAGATGGGGCTATGACATACTTGCCAAGCACATGTGAGGCTCTAGGTTCAGTCCACAGTGCCAAGGGGCAGCTGGTTATAGAAGCCTGTTAGTGCAGATCCTTCTGGAGCCATCTCTAGGCTCAAGGGAGTTCTCCTTTGCAGAGGTTAATTTTCCTAATAGAAGGGGTTAACTTCTGGCAGAAAGGGTGGAAGGACATCATCCTCTCTCTTTGTAAACCTATGTCCTGCTTTTATTCCATGTAGGATTTTGCAAGGTTCTAGGTTCATCATGGTAAAGTCTGCACAATCAGTCTGTGACTTGCTTACATAACTGCACCATACAGCTTGAAGATGAAAAAAAATCTGCAAATATTTGCAGGAGCCATCTCTAAAATAAACTGCAAAATAGTAGAAGAAAAAAGCTTAAAGCAGTTGATTGGGATTTTTTCATTCTACTCTTTCAGCTAATTTTCTAGTATACACCATCCAAATTATGGGATTATCCTTTCCCAAAAGAAATAGCTAAAACTGGCCTGGATCTGAAAATAAAGAAATTTGAGAGCAAGAAATATTACTCAGTTGGTAGAGGGCTTGCCTGGCCTGCACTGAGCCCTGGGTTTGATCCTCAGCACTGTATGAACCAGGTGTTATAGTAAAGATCTGTAATCCTGGCAACTCAGGAGTGGAGGCAGGAGTATCACCTCAGGAGTGGATGCAGGAGGCTCAGAAGTCCAAGTTCAGCCTTAACTACACAGCAAGTTCCAGGCCAGCTTGAGCTGCAGGGGATCCTTGTCTCAATAAATAAGTAAACAAATGAATAGATTAAATAAGGAACCATCAAGGCTATATAGTTTTGACCCTCTGGAAATCCTGGACCACCTCTAACATACAGAGTTTTTCCCCTAGACCCGTTGGGATTGCAGAAGAAACATCATCAATGAAAGGAAAACCTGAGTGCTTTCCACAGAGATGCTTGAGATATTTGGCCTCAAAGATTCCTGGGGTATAGGCAAGACCTTGGGCAATAAGAGCTAGAAGTAGCTCTAAAATGTTTTACAACACTCAGAAATGGCCCTAAAATGTTTCCTTGAGAAACAAAGAGATGGGCTGGAGAGATGGCTCCACAGTTACAAGCACTGACTGTTCTTCCAGAGGAATTGAACCCAGGTTCAATTCTCAGACCCCATATGGTGGCTCATAACCATTTTTAACTCCAGTTTCAGGGAATGCAACTCCCTTTCTGGCCTCTGCCTGCATGTGGTGCATAGACAGACAGTCATGCAGGCAAAACACCCATAAGCATTTTAAAAAGGATAAGGAGGAGGAGGAGGGGAGAGGAGAGAAAGCAATGCAAACCCACTTCAGAGAGGCCAACACAAACCTTGTCCTCTGGTCTGAAGCAATGGGAATCGGGGAATAAGTCTCCTCTATTCTAAGTGTAAGACAAGATGTTGGGTCTTGTGAGTTTCAACCCAGTGTTGTGTGTGTCCCACACAGCAGGATAGAGAGACAAGGAAGTCATGGAAACATGAACATGGAAAGAAGAATAAGTAAGGAATGGGTGGGCACAGCCTCTCTCTACCTGAAGCCACTGCTTCCTCTAGCCACCAGGACCATTTTCCAGACTAGTCAGCATATGGACCCATTACTTCTTGTTCCCCCTACATCCCAAGGAACCCTAATCCATTAGATGTGCTTGGATTTGCATGCCACACTATTTTTTTCTGTCTAAAGCCTTCCTTGGGGAAACTATCCTTATTCATGCAGTCACAGGAGTGTAGGCATTTGATCTGGAGGGTGTGGTCATCTTATTTGGGCCATCTAACCCAGGACTGGCCAGGCAGAAATGTCTACCTTCTAAGACCACAGTGCTGGAAGCTTGGGACATTTCTAAGAGCCTGTCAGAATCCTCTCCCCTTTCTGCTAGAAGATTGTAGGTTTGGTATAATTATCATATAAGATAGAACTTTTATTGCCATCCTTTCTAACACATAAAAGTGACTCTCTGAAATAAAAGCAAAAGACAGTGATCAAAGTAGCGACAAAGGAAGCCAGTTGTGGTGGCACTTCTGTTTCATACCGGCACTCAGGAGGTAAGGACAGCCTGGTCTGTGTAGTGAGTTCAGGACAGCCAGGGTTGTGTAGAGACACTCTGTGTCAGACAAAAAAAAAAAGTAGCAACAGAGAGGTGAAAATATCCATGATGACATTGGTAGAAAGAGCAGCATGCTATAACACCCACCCCTGGGAGGTTCAGGCACAAGGGTCAGAAGTTCAAGGTCATCCTCTTACATAGGAAGCTTGAGACCAGCCTTGGTTACCTAAGACCCTGTTTCAAAACAAAAACAATAGAGCCAGTAATACTCAACTAGAAATCAGGTAGAGTTTCTTTTTAAGGTTTTCTGGCTTTTTGTAAAAGTACTGGATCATATAAATTTTTGCTCAAGCCAGTTTGAACTGAATGTGACTTCTATGTGAATCTTTGAAACACTGTCTAAAGTCATAATTGTGTGTTAGATTCACATTGCTTAAACAGGCATCCTTGGCACCAAGAACATGCAGGGATATGGATGTGCACCTGTTTCATTGTTCCCAAATTATCCATGACATTCAAGAGTTGGTCTTCTAGGAGCATCACCTCTTTGGGGAGACAACACAGCCTATCTCAATGAGTACCAATAAGCTTCATCCACCTGTCAGTAATCCAGTTATCAATTGCTCTCTACATAAGCTCATGACCACACAGATTGCTTCTTAGATATATTCTGTATATACACACATCTGTGGGTATACCTTCCATGGATATGATTGTCAAATGTCAAGCTACCATGTTTCCCATGTGGAAACTACTTAATAGTTAGGGCTTCAGTGTCCTACACTCACCATTCAAGATGAAGTACCTTGAACTCAGACATTTGGGCAAGTCTGGCAGATAACTGGAATTTTTGTATGTGGGATCAACTCATAGGGGAAAAAAATGAGAAAAGCAAAAGGTCTTCCTGTAGATTTTCTGTGGCATGCTAAAGGACCCATATTCAGTTGCACTAGAGCCTGCAAAAGCCACTGAGAAGGAGTAAGTGCCATGCTGGCAGTCTCTGCAGGCCTCTGCATGGCTAGCTGTGATGTGAGGGCAAAGAACTATCTGAGGCATCTGCAAATAGGTGGGGCTCCTGATTATACCTGAAGTTCCTCAACTATCAAATGAGGTCAATCAACTCATTAGACCTACAACAAGGATCCTTTTCTTCTTTCCTACTCTATATAGAGACCCAGAGCAGAAAAGGATGATGCACCCATTCTTGGAACTGCATCATCTGTTCACGAAGCAAAGTCAGTTGAGGGTATAACTGGTGCTAACAGTGATCATATTAGTACAGAATTAAGTCAAACCACAGTAAAACATCCAAGACCAGTGTCTAGGGCTGAATCAGCCATGGCCCACTTTTAACAATAGAAAGTGTAGAAGTTTCTAGAAATAATGGGAAGCTACTCTTTATTTAAGCAACAGCTGAATGCAAATACAGAGTCAACAGGACTTTCCACTGTGCCCCAGCACAGGGGTGTTCCATATATACCCACATTTTACAGAATGCATATGGTCCTAACTTTATTAATGTAAACATTTTATTTTATTTTTTTTTTAAAAAGAATCTAATGTCAGATTAAAAGTCTTAATCATTGATGTAAGCATAGAAGGGGCTACTCAAAGTGACTTCATATCCAGGAGGTGCTGAACAGCTCCTAGCAGGAAAGATGCTAACTAAAAGTTCAGATGTCCATAGTGAGGACTGGTTGCTTCCAATGAGCCATTGCACATACTATGCTAAGTCTCCTGGTCCTTGATTATGTAATTCTCTCTTCTATTTGTCTGTGTCCTTCACTCTCTCTTGTACCCATTCATCTGATCTCTCATCTCTCCATCCTTTTTAACTCTCTGTCCTTCTCCATCCTCCTGTTTCTCCACCCCACCACCCTCCTGACCCTTCATCTCTATATGCCCCTTTCCTGTATTTGCCAGCCCACTGTTTCTAACCGTCTGGGCAGGTTCCTCTGTCCCTCTGCTTTTCCCATTAGAGGCCCCCTTTTGTTCCTTCGTGCTGTTATTGGTTTTCAAGACAGGTCTTTGTACCTGCCCCTTACCAAGGCTGCTTTTCACTGAAAATGGCTTTCCCTTACCAGGTTTCTTTTCAACTGAACGTTGTATATTGAATCTGACATCTTTTAACTGGATACCTTGTGTAATTTTCTTTATTTTAGAATCATAGAGAGAGAATTCCAAATCCCACGACCTGTTGTGCTTTATGGTTTCTATTTGTTCTTTAAAACAATTCAGCTCCTGCCTTAGCGAGGGAGTAATTTTGAAGTAGAACTTCAGCCCCAAGCCCAAGGTGCTGTCTGCTTTCAACATGTCGAACAAGAACTGAAAACTCAGAGTCATCTCTTCATCTTTCTCCTGCTCCACCAGCTTCGCCACTTCTCTGCGCGTTGCCTCCCCCAGCTGACTCTGGTCTTCCTTCACAAGGAAAGACATGGCATAGAAAAATTCCTGGAAGCTGATGTGCCGAAAGCTGTAGAGTTTCTTGATGCCAATCCCTTCCCGATAGTCGATGCTATTCAGGAAGGCAGTGAGGCTGGGGCCATCTAAGCTGTACTTTCTGAGGACATCTTCTTCGAATAGCAGCCTCTGGTGCTGGATTCCCTCAGCTGCCAAGGAACACAGACTCCTCAGGACCCTGTGCCGGGTGAGCTCAGAGCTGTCCCCATTGCCATCAGTGGGCAGGAAGGTGGATACATACGCAGTGAAGATGTCTGTACTATTGTTAGGTGTCTCTGAGAGTTCCTGGCCTCTTACCATCTTTCTCTTCAGCCAGGAGCAGACCACCCAGCAAATGCCTGGAACCTGGCATGCTTTGTAGAGAACACCATTGTTTTGCACAAACTCAAGGGCATTTCTCGATTGCTCCTTATCCTCAAAATAGGAGTTGAAATAATTCTTCCTCTCCTCCTCAGAGAAGCCTAAGACATGGACATGTCGCCTTTCACCCAGCATAGGCTCCAGACTCTGCAAAGCCGGAGGCCGAGTGGTGATGAGAAGGGAGCATGGTACCTCCCTTCTCCTAATTAGAATGTGGAGAACGCGCTCCGCACGACTGGACTTTTGTAACTCATCAAAGCCATCCAGGATGAACAGGAGCCGCTCAGGCTGCCTCAAAATCTCTGTGACTGGGGCTTGATCATCTCCACAACACCAGCAGATGAGTTTGGGCAGGTCACACTTGGGCAGCAGGACCACTTCTCTGCAGCTCACATAGAAAACATAATCAAACCGGCCAGGGTACAGGGTCCCCTTGGCCCAGTCCTGCACCAGTTTTTTGACCAGTGTTGTCTTTCCGGTGCCTGCAGAGCCTTGCATCACCACTATGGGCGGGGTTGAGTAGGACTCCGCCTCTGGAGCGAATAAAGAATCCACCATGACGGGACCCAACTCCTCTTCCAGGTCCAGACAGGAAGGCGATCCCGGACTCGCGGGACTGGACCTAGCCACCAGGAGCAGCTTGTTGTGGCTGCTGTTAACACCCCAATCTTGCCTCTCCTCCAAGCAGTGCACATGCTCCCGGTAAATTTCTCTGTAATCTGAGTAACACAAATGGAGTTTCGGTGTCGGAATAAGAACAACAAAAGACAATAAAGACCCTTCAGACCCTGAGTTTGCTTTTCAGTTTCATCTTCTGCACCCTCTAACGTGTGTTGCTTTGAAGTTTATGGTTGTGACTTCATGAAGTGAAACTACTGCTTGTGGGGGCGGGGGCGGTGTTTGTATGTGATGTGTTTAGGCATGTTTTGAATGTACCTAGATTTGTATCTACACGCACTCATGAAAATGTGCTGACACAGTGTGTGCGTTTGTGTGGGGGAAGGGGTGTGCATACCTCAGTGTCAGTGTGTGTGACAATGTGTTAAGTTCCTGAGAAGTCCTGTGAAATTTCTCATGGGATGAGGTGAAGACAGAGAAAGGAAAGAGAAGGGAAGCTGAAAGCTGGTGACGGAACTGAAGTCTGTTTCTAGTAAAGGGTGGGTAAGAGCTTCACCCAGCAGCTGAACAAAAACAAGCAAGCAAACAAACACAGATTCTGCTATCTGAGCTAAGGTTCTTCTGCCGGTGTTACAAGCACCTTACTGACTGAGCAATCATCCCAGCTTATCCACTCCCGTTTCTGCAGTGCAGGAGGTCTCAGGAATGAAAGGAAACTGGGAACATAGATGCCAGTAGAGCCCCTGCAACCCCCTCCCCACAGAAAAAAAATCGGGTAGCTATTTAGGCTCCATTGCTGTCTAGGTTCCCCTTACTGTCTAGGTTCACATTAGCCCACTGACTCCATGAACACAGCCTGGCTGCTGGTCATGAAGCTGGGGAGATGTGACCCACACACTCTGATGCTGTTGTTCCTAGTTAGTGGAATTCACTCCACCAACACTGTCCTCCATCTCCAGGCCCTTTCTACTTCCCCTTCCCTTCTCCAGCAGAGCAACTACAATTAGGAGGTGGGGTGCTTTAGTCATAAGACATCCAAACCCTTGCCTTCAGCTCAGGGTCTGCACCCAACATTCATAGGTCCCTAGTCTGGAGACTACCTAAGACCCTGGGAATCTGGGGATCCCCAAGAAGAAGAGGGCAGTGTAAGGAAAGGTCTGTGGGGCCTGGGGATGTCTTTGGTGCCCCCTCACTCCCCTCTCTCAGGCTGCACTCACCATTCAGACAAACCCGACTGAGGTAGTCTACAAGCTCCATCAAGTTCATGGCCTGCAAGCTCCTGCTCACCACTCTCACAGCTTCCTGTGCTCCATACATTGAAATCAGTTTTGATGCTACTTCCACACGACTCAGTCCCTCCAGTTCCCCTCGGGCCAGATGAAATTGGGTCATATCCCGTAAGTGGAACTTCAGCGTCTTGAAACTGTTCTCCTCAAGGTCATTCAAGGCCCAGAGCAATGCCTCCTGGGGGCTGTTGGCTCGTGCCAACGCCATGGTGGTCAGAGTTCAGCCAGCCAGCCGCCTGGAAGTGAGAAGTAGTGAGACAATGCTGAGTGGGGAGCAGCCTGGAGACTCTTCATCCACATTGCCTTCTGGGTGCTTGTAGTCTGCAGAGCAGAGGCCCAGGGGAGAACAGATATGTGCAAAGCTCTGAGAAAGGGACATGGGTGAGACAGCAGGGAAAACTGTCTAATCAGATAGCACGTGTAACTGTGTGAGTAACTGGCAAAAAGGTCCCCCCTTCCTTCCTTCCTTCCTTCCTTCCTTCCTTCCTTCCTTCCTTCCTTCCTTCCTTCCTTCCTTCCTTCCTTCCTTCCTTCTTTCCTTCCTCCCTTCCTTCCTTCAGTCTTCCTTCCTTCCTGTATACATGTTTTTGTGTGTGTGACAGGGTCTCATGTTTCCTAGGCCAGCCTCAAACTCTTTTTGTAGCTGCGAATGACCTTTAAAGTTCTGATCTTCCTGCATCTATCTCCTGAGTACCATGATTACTGCCATGCAGTACTACGCCTGGCTTTGTGGGGTGCAGGGATTGAACTTAGGGGTTCATGTGTGTTAGGTAAACACTCTACCAACTAAGCAATGTCCCCAGAGGCCCATAGGCACTCTTAAACTGGACTCAGTTCCTCCTTAAGTTAGTATTAAGAACAAATATTTGGGTTGTTTTTTTTTAATTTCAAAAGTGAGCCTGCCCTTGATTGTGAATGATTCCAGAACTTGTGGATTATCTGCTGAGACTACAGAAATGGGAAACTAGGAAATCTCCATCCTCGGTCCACTGCTTCACACACCAACATCATGGGGTCCCAAACTGGTCTCCAGGTAAGGAGTCAAGTTCAAATAAGAATAAGAAGGGAACAGACAACATTAGTGCTAAATTTGTGACAAGTGACTTCTTCAATTCAGCATTTACTAAAGGGAAGAAGAACAACATGGATTAATAGGAAGCTTTCAGAATCCAGGAGATGCCTGTACTCCAAAGTCATGAGGACTCCATTGTGGAAGTATGATGTCTGGAGGTGCTCAAAATAGTCTTTGGTAATGGACTTGGTGGGGACTCAGATTTCAGTATTTTGACCAAATACCGATGAAAAGAACAAATCTCTCAGAAACACATTAAGACACAGGGACACTGGGGATTCCCTACAAAGCTCCAATTCTGGGGAAGCTAATTCCAGAAGGACAAGAAGGCAACAGCAGAGCACTGGGCCAGTCAAGCTCAGGCTTGAGGAGCTGGAGGTGGGAGGATGGCACAGCTCCCTGGTGCAAGAGGACAAAAAGCTAGCTGTCCAAGAGAGATGCAACAGGTCCATTTTCAGCTCTGCAGGCCAAGCCTGAGTCCTCTTATCTTAATTATTATATGGCAGGGTTAGAACTCAAAGCAAAGGTATGAATTCTCAGACACATACCGTCTGTCTACAGTCCCAGTGTGTGGGGCTGGAACCCATGAAGGACCTCAGTGAACAGGGAAGTGGAGATGCCCATACATGTCAGTTGGCATGAGCAATTGTTCACCAGAGGAACACTTGACCCCCGGGAGGCAGAGGCAGGTGGATCTCTGAGTTCAAGGCCAGCCTGGTCTACAGAGTGAGTCCCAGGACATCCAGAGATACAGAGAGAAACCCTGCCTAGGAGAAAAAAAAAAAAACAATCTTGACCTCATTTTTCGAACATTAAACTTGGGCAACAAGGGAGGGACCAAAGGCATGAACTATTATATTGCCAAAAGAAGGACTGAACAGAAGATGACTCACATTCCTCCCTGAAACCACTTGTCCTGTTTACGGCTTGACCCCAGTCGGGACGGGGAGGTTTGACTAAGGAAGCAGAGCACTGTGTCCTCCACCATGTACCAGTTCTTCACATTGGTGAAGCCACAGCAGGATGTGCCCTGACAAAAGGAAAAAGGAAAAAATAGAAACAAAACAGGAGCTCTGTGAACTAGAGGTACAAACATATTCCTAAATGTGCCCTAAAGGCAGCTGGTCAGTTGACTTGAAGAGCAGGGACTCCACTAAACCTCCCTAAATTTGAAGCAGTTTCTCCAAAAAGGTTGCCTTCAAGGTGGAAAGGATAATGGATTGGTAGTTTAACTGATGTCTTTGTCTTTCTGAAAAAGCTATGGAGAGAAAACCAAAGGGGCAGAAACCAACAGTAAGTTACCAGACAACCAGAAATGAAAGTCAGATAAGTATCTTAGGAGCAACAAAGACCAAGGCACAGGACATAGTGAACTAAAGCACTCTGGTGAACAGCAGCACAACCACTGAATAGCTAAGATCTATACTATACCCACAATGAAAGGATGGTGTGGAGAGGCTGGAAAGGTGACTCCATGGCTAGGAGCTCTGGCTGCCCCTCCAGAGGACCTCTGTTTGATTCCTGGCGCTACATGGCAGCTCACAACCATCTATAACTCCAGTCCCAGGGGATCTAATATCCTTTTCTGGCCTCTGAGGGCATCAGGCATGCATATGGTACATAGATATAAACATGCAGGCAAAACACCCATACATATAAAGAAAAAAAATTAAATTAGAAAGAATGGTAATGGAATGATTAGGATAAAAGGTCAGTGGATAATGCCTAAAACCTTGAGCCAAAAAGCAGTTGTATGTGTGTACTATTTAGAAGTACAAAGATGCAATGGGGCTAGAGAGATGGTTCAGTGTGTAGGAGCACTATCTGTGTAAGCATGGTACCTGAGCAGCAAGCAGGAAGACTTGAGTTCATGTTGTGCCACCCATGTAAAACCACTGAGGGTGGGTACATGAGAATGGCTGAGGTTTGTTGCCTGCTAGCATAGCTTCAAGCTCAGTGAGAGACCCTGTCTCAAAGGAACAAGGTGGAGCGTTACAGAACAGGACAGCTGACATCCTCTAGACTGTGCATATACAAAGTACACACACTCGCACACATAGGCATATATAAAAAACACGTAAAAAATATGTCTCTGTGTGTGTGTGTGTAGGAAGACAGAAGAGAGTTAGAAATCTAAAGTGGTTGCCTTGGGGAAGAGGGATAGGGTGGAGAGAAAGATGAAACTGTTTAAGGCACAGACTTCGTAATGATCTGAATTTCTGATACATACACATGCATCACTGAGATAAAACAACAGGTCATAGATCACCCTAGGAAAAAGATAGGCAGCAAAGATGTGGAGGGAAGAGGATAGAGAAGTCTTCCAGGACACTTGGCCATGAAAATTCTGCAAAGTGCTGGGAGCAGCAGGCTAAGGAAAGGCCTTTGTTCTCACATAGAAAGGGGGTATTTTTAAATGTCAACAAAAAGCATCCAAAGGAAGGATAAGACTAGAAATCTCAAATGGTAGAGGGAGGGTGAGAACAGGGACTGGATTAGGACCCTAAACAGAGGAAAAGCCAGAAGACTGGCTTTTCAATGAGAAAGGCTGTGGGAAGAAGAGCAGCTGTGTGGAGTTCATGGTCAGAAGATGAATGTGAGCGTGTCAGACAGAAGCTATATTCTACATGCTATATGGCTAACAGAATCTCCAAAGAGCTTAAAGGCAGTGGTGGTAGGAGAGGGGGGAAGCCAGGTGGTGAGCGCAGCCAGCCCACTTACCTCTGCACCTTTACCCCTTCACCAAGCCCCGAGTCACAGTACTCTGTGAGTACTCCCTGGAGTTCATGAGAAACGGCAGGAATGGGAACTGACTTGCCCAAAGCCTTAGCCAAGATCAGGCTGGAAATAGAAACCAGAGCACCGGAGATTAAGATCAAGAAGCCAGGATGAGAAAATAAAAGAATGAGACATGGTTGTCTAGATAGGATGACAAAGAGCAGAGGCCACTTACTGCACCAACGCCAGCTCCCAAGGTCTAAGTCACTGGGCCAGAGATTAGTAGCAACACCTAAGTATTTATAGAAACAGGAACTGAGTTTAATTGGAGGGGCGGAGGCAAGAGATGAAATCATGTTAACCCTGTCCCGGCTAGGGCAGAGATGATAACCAGAGAAACTGAGTCCCCAAAAGAGAGAAGATTTAAATGGGGAAAGCAGGGTCAAGGACAGAAACAGAGATAGAAAATTGAGAGAGAAGCAATGTAGGGAGACATAAAATACATAAACTGAGCAGGAAAAACAGAGACAAAAGAGTCAAGAGCAAGGAGTTAGCTAGAATATATACATACATACATACATACATACATACATACATACATACATACATACATATGTTTCCTTTCAGTCTCTGAAATGGGCTAGGTAAACAGCCTACAGGCCCACCTTCATATAACTCCCTAGTAGAGATAATCCTGTCTTGTTTTGTTTTGTTTTGTTTTGTTTTGTTTTGTTTTGTTTTTCAGGCAGGACTTCTCAAATACAGTCCCCCAGGGAACTAGAAAGTGACATGCGGTGGTTAATTTTGTGTGTCCCAACCTTTGGTCAACACATCACTGAGAGTTTCTGTGATCCTGTACTTAGGATGTGACTATCATTTGAGTCGGTAACTGACTAAAGTTGACTGTGCTCACTAATGTGGGTGCCCCTCATCCCATCAAATGAAGCCTGAACTAAAGAAAAGCCCTGGCCTTCTCATGAACAAGAAGGGTCTCCTCTTACTGTATATATGGGCCATGTTTCCCTCACATGTGGGTCCTAGAATTTTATTTTTATATGTCATAATTTTATTATATACATATGTGTGTATATGGATGGATGGATGGATGGATGGATGGATGGATGGATGGATGGATGGATGACATGAAAGCCAAAAGAAGATCAGGAGGAGGGAAACACTAATGGGAAGAATAATTGGAGGACTACAAGGAGGGAGCAGGCGGGAATAAACACCATCCAAGTTCAAAGAATCTCTGCCAACAAGACAAAAGTCTTAAAGGGGTTGGGGAGATGGCTCAGTGGGTAAGAGCACCTGCCATGCAAACATGAAGACCCGAGGTAGAATCCCCAGCACCCACATAAAAAATCCAGGTGAGGTAACCTGGGAATCTGTAACCACAGCATTGTGGATAGAGAAACAAAAGGGTCACGGGGCTTACTGACTATCATCCTAGCTCCAGGTTCAGTGAGGAGCCCAATCTCAAGGAAGTGGGGCAGAGGGTGATAGACAGGGCAAAGCAGGTCACCCAGTGTCTGACCTTCATATGCACACTCATGAGTATACATACATGCACGCGTGTGCGTGCACTCGCGCACACGCGCGCGCGCACACACACACACACACACACACACAATCTATGCATATACCACTCACATAAAATCTTTTACAGAAAAAAGGGAAGAATAATGCTGGCTGTGATGGTGCATTCCTTTAATCCCAGCACTCAGGAGGCAGAGGCAAGCAGATCTCTAAGTTCGAGTCCAGCCTGGTCTACAGAGAGAGTTCCAGGAGAGTCAAGGCTACACAGAGAAATCCTGTCAAAGAAAGAAAGAGAGAGAGAGAGAGAGAGAGAGAGAGAGAGAGAGAGGGAGGGAGAAAGGAAGGAAGGAAGGAAGGAAGGAAGGAAGGAAGGAAGGAAGGAAGAAAAAGGAGAAAAATAACTAAAGAACTTCTTACCCTACCTACTCTAAGAAGGATCATGGGTCTCCTCTGGCCTTCTGATTCAAACTGAAACATTGGTTCACGGGGTTTGAGCCTACTGGCTTTAAGAATTGAACCAACACCTCCAGCACTCTTGAGTCTCCAGCTTGCTGGCTGCAGATCATGAAAAGTCTCATTTTTGTAATCGCAAATGCTTTTTTAAGATTTTTTTTATTATACATTCATGTGTGTCTGTATGTGTATACATGTGTCTGCAAGTGCCTGTGGAGGCCAGAAGAGGGCATAGGATCCCCTAGAACTAGTTACAGGTAGTTGTGAGCCACCAGCCACCACTTTCCCTTTCTGGGACCCCAATCAGATCCTCTGCAATAACAGTACTCTCTCTGGACTGCTGAGGCGTCTCTCCACTGCCATTACCCCCAACTTTTTATGACATAGGAGTCTTAATAATCAGCTCCTGACCCTGCTTAGAGATCTATCCTTTCTTCTGCTTTTAACAATCTAGCCACCAAATGATTTCCTTAAGTGCACTGGGCCAGTTCTCACTCACCTCAAGTCGTTTCACATTAATTGTTCACTCTACCAGAAGGGCTCTCCCTGCCCAAAGCCCCAGATATGGCTGCCTGCCTGAAATCTTCAGGTTTTCTCCCAACTTGACATCCTCATTGGGACCTACCCTGACCCTTCACAGCTCCTGATGCCCTCATAATCTCTACTGGCCATGTCTTTCTCGTAGCACAATTAAATAATAACAATTACCATGTATCACAGCACTTTCTGACATAATATAACATTTTCTTAGTGCTTTTCTTTCCCCAGTAAAATGGTTCACTGATCTACCCAAGCACCTACAGAGTGTCTGGTGTATATTAAGCATTTAAATTGTTAAATGACTATGCCTCCCTAGAGACACTTTATGAAGCCATCACAAAGAAAGCACTGTTAGCCTGGCATGGTGGTTCATGCCTATAATCCTAGCATTCAGGAAGTTGAGGCAGGGAGGTTGAGGTGAATTCAGGGCCAACCTGACTTATATAGTGAACTCCAACCAGCATAGACTGCAGCATAGACCCTGACTTCAAAAATAAGCAAAGGAAAAAAGGATGGAGGGACAAGAAAGGGAGGGAGGGAGGGAATAAAGAGAGAGGAAGGAAGGAAGGAATGAAGGGAGGGAGGGAATGAGGGAGGAGGGGGAAGGAGGGAGGGAGGGGAGGAGAGGGGGGAGGCAGAGAGAGGGGAGGAGGGAAGGAGGGAGGGAGAGGAGGAGAGGGAGGGAGGGAGGGAGGGAGGGAGGGGAAGGAGAGGAGGGAGGGAGGGGAAGGAGAGGGAGGGAGGGGAGGGAAGGGAGGGAGGAAGGAAGGGGAGGAAGGAAGGAAGGAAGGAAGGAAGGAAGGAAGGAAGGAAGGAAGGAAGGAAGGAAGGAAGGAAGGAAGGAAGGAAGGAAGGAAGGAAGGAAAGGAAGCCCCTTTAAAAGTCACTTTGACATTTAATATCCAATTTAAGTCTAAAACAAGAATTGAGACCTTTACCCTACTCTGTACCGCCATCTGGTGGCAATTGTGTAGATTGCTAGTTGTTTCTCTCCCCCGCCACACACACAGGAGGTCCCAAAGTTCCTAGGAACTACTTTGGCCTGCTCCTCACAGAGTGCATATCGGACGGAAATTAAAGAGCACACAGCGCACTAAAACTTAACCACCAGCCGGATATTTCGGTGCCCAATAGTCATCAAGAGTTGATTCACGTGGTACAAATTCAACCAACCAAGTTCCTAATACTGCCCAACTCACGCCCTTCCGTCCTGGGCTCCCTCTTTCTCGGCAAGATGGCATCCCCGGCCGTACCAGCAAGTGTCCCTCCTGCTACTGTGGCCACAGCCCCGGCGCCGGCCGCCACCGCAGCCCCGGCTGCAGCCTCGACAGCGCCCACGCCAGCTCCGGCGCCGGCTGCTACTCCCGCTACGGCCCCGGCGCCAGCCTCGTCCTCCGACCCCGCGGCAGCTACGCCTGCCGCACCGGGCCAGACACCGGCCTCCACACCGGCCCCTGCGCAGACGCCGGCACCCTCGCAGCCTGGGCCCGCTCTCCCGGGGCCTTTCCCCGGCGGCCGCGTGGTCAGGCTACACCCGGTCATTCTGGCCTCCATCGTGGACAGCTACGAGCGACGCAACGAGGGAGCTGCCCGGGTTATCGGAACCCTGCTGGGTGAGTGCTGGAGAAAAGAATGCTTTCTTCCCGTTCATCTCCCTCCTGTTCTCAGTGTTTCCTCTCGTTCCAACGCCTTTGAACTCTTAACCTGTTTCTCTTTTACACCTTCTTTATGTGGCTTGCTTTCCCTTGGATCCTGCCGAATTACTGTTAGGTTGAGCGACAGAAATGTGCAAGGAGTAGGTATGAGCTATTGAGTAGTTTGTGGCAATTGATCTACATGTTATTTTATATTCCTATCAGCGAAGTACAGAGAGTGCATGTTGCCAAAAAATGAACTCAGATGCCAGCAAGAAGTTCAAAACTCTTGCCTTTTAATCACAGTACCCACATTTCCCCTCTTATCTGACTGATAACCACTACCACCACATGTAGGGGAAGAGGATGTGTCAGAAGCTTTCCCCAATTCAACAAGTAAAGCAGGTTTGTTCAAAACCTATTCCGGATATATAATACTTCGTTTTCCTGAACTTTTAAGACAGACGCTCAGTCCCAAGAACCTCCCTCATACCACTTTCTAGTGGAATAAAACCTGTGTATGCTCAGGTCCAAGATTCTGCCCCCACCTCACTCCTCTCGTATTCCATTTGGACACAAACGATAGTATTATCTGTTTACAAGCGACCTTAAAATGAAGAGTAATCGCCAGGCGGCGGTGACTCACACCTTTAATCCCAGTACTGAAAAGTACTGAAGACTGTTGATAAATTTCTCTCTCTGGGGACTGCTGGTCCTGTCAGACTTGCTTGCACTCTGCCTTAGTGACAGCTTTTAAACCCTGGCAGTCCACTCTAGTTGTATCCATCATTTCTTTCTTACTGGTGATCTTGTAGTAGTTCTTGCACTGTGGAAGACCATTCAGGTGCACAAAGAGGACAGGATATGTTGTCAGACTCCAGCAATGATTAGCTTTGTGTCTTAGGACAAATCACCAGAGATCTAGTTCTTTGGGGGACTTTAGCAGACAGTTTTTGTGAGGATGAAATTATTACAGAAAGCAACTAATGGCTGGCACACCTCAGGTACAGCAGCTATTGGTCACGGTCTACTACATAGGAGGCCATACCACCCCACCACACATTTCTTTGACAGTGTAGCACTTAACAGAAACTTAGAGTTGATACATTGTCTCTCATCAAAACAGGCTTGCATTTTCTTTGCCACAAGCATCTTCCATTCCCTTCATCATTTTATTTCAGTTCCACAACTATAATCCTAACTCCCTTTATTTGTAACCTCTCACAGTGTGTTAGTATTCTGTAACTTCCCCATTGTGAGCTTCTATAGCAACACATGTTTGCATCAGTGACTTGCCACTTGACAAATACTTAGGCTATCTAATTTCCAGTTTCTGGAGCTGTTTAACTCTAGGAATCCGGGTCTACCCAAGGTTTGTGTTTCACACCATTTATCTTAGGGAGGTAGCTGTAGTCTGTGGATTCTCTATCAGACAGAATCCTGCTCTGGTTCTCCCACTGCTACAAAACATTTCAGTTCTTGATAGAAAAACAAATGAAGCAGTGTGTGCTTTGTAGGGGCTTGGGCTTTTCGTAGGTTGACATGAATTTGTAAAAGATTTTGTTTGGCTAAATGAAATCATTCGTGACTTTTATGTACCATAAAACTGTTAGGTACTTAGAATTCAAAATCAGTTAAAGAAACACTGTTGTAACCTTAAACCCAAGATAGAAACATAGTCCCTGTACTGTAGATGTGATGCCCGTTGTGCTAGCAGGTGTCCTGTGGAGACAGGAGACTTAACTACTGTGAAAGATTCACAGAAAAGATCTGAAAGATCATAGTAAGGTGTAACATTTTCAGTGTGGAATAAGTCTTTAAATGGCCAGTGTCCATATGTGATTCCCAAAGGAGCAAGACCTGAATTTACAATTTTATATTTTATAACAAGACCTGATTTTTAAATTGTTTTCAATGAATATACCCAGGGGTTATTGTTCTTTGTAAGTACTACTAAACTTAGTATCCTTTATCCTTTAAACAAAAACTTTAGCTATTCAAATTATAGAGCATCTTTATAAAGATACCTTTTAAATTCTGTAATTTTGAAATTTCTGTGAATACTTGGGAATGCTTACCTTTTATCCCTGAATTTCAAAAAAAATAACATGCCAAGAATTTGAAAACTGAGAAATTTACTTTCACTTTTATGTAATAGTTCTAAACTGTACCACTGTTGAGAAATAAACATATTTTAAGAACGCTCTTGGGCTGGAAAGATGGCTAGAGGTTAAGAGCACCAACTGCTCTTCCAGAGGTCCTGAGTTCAATCCCCAACACCTACTTGGTGGCTCACAACCACCTGTAACAAGATCTGGCGCCCTCTTCTGTATACATAATAAATAAATAAATCTTAAAAAAAAACAAAAAGAAAGAAAGAAAGAAAGAAAAAGCTGGGCAGTGGTGGCACATGCCTTTATTCCCAGCACTCAGGAGGCAGAGGCAGGCGGATCTCTGTGAGTTCGAGGCCAGCCTGGTCTCCAAAGCGAGTTCCAGGGAAGGTGCAAAGCTACACAAGAAACCCTGTCTCGGGGGAAAAAAAGAAAAAAGAAAGCTCTCAGCGGGCTGGAGCGATGGCTCAGATTAAGAGCACTGACTGCTCTTCCAGAGGCCCTGGAACCATCTGTAATGAGATCTGATACCCTCTTCTGTATACATAAATAAATAAATAAATAAATAAATAAATAAATAAATATTTTTTAAAAGGACACTCTTGCCAAGTCCACCATCCTGGCTTGTGAGAGGGTGGCAGAAGGAGAAGCCCCCAGTGGTTCTGGGCCCCGGGCTCTGGGGCAGAAGTCATGGGAGCTAGCTGAGAGCCGAGCTGCAGTCTCATCTCAGTGGGAGGCTCTTGAGCAGTGCCCGTTCCAAAGCTGGGGGACCAGGAGGAATGAGAAAATGTGGCTGCTTTGGGAAAGTAGTAGACCTGAGCTGGGCCTAGACAACAGATTCAGTTCCAGTAAAGTAAAAGCACTTGAGAAGTCAGGGCACGGAAAGATGGAGAATTCAAAGGTAGGAAGTAGAGATGGCAGGGCAGGGCATGCTCAGAAGAGCAGCGTTAGAAGGTGGTTTCTAGGTCTTCGGTTGTGCCTAGAAGGAAGGAAGTATGGAGTTTGACTTGGCTTGGTATGTACTCCTTCCGAGATGCCATTGAGTGTGGCCCTGGGTTTGAGTTTGACTTGGCTTGGTATGTACTCCTTCCGAGATGCCATTGAGTGTGGCCCAGGGTTTGTCCATTAGGGAAATGGAGTGAGAAAGGCTGCCGAGGTGGTTCACAGGCCTGACCTTCTTTTCATTCCTGGAACTCGTGTGGTGGAAGGAGAAAAGGAACTCCTGCAGATTGTCCTCTGACCTCCATAGGCCAGCAGTTGCACATGCTCTCCCACAATCAATCAGTGTAAAAGAAAGACAGAATTTAACAGTAAATGAAGAGAATGTAAAGAGATGTGGGCAAGTGTGTGTCAGCCTCCAGAAGATAAGAAGTAACTGAAATCATAAAAGTGGACAAAATCACCTACCACAGGGATTGGCAGCTGTGTTTTAAAAAAAAAAAAAAAAAAAAAAAAGGTCAGGAAATATTTTCAGCATTGTGTGCAGTCTGTCACAGCTACTCAACTCTGCCTTTGTAGCCAAAAGCCATAAATAAAGCATAAGAGATTAGGCAAGTAAACGTTTATTAGCTGAAATGTGTCTGGGTCAGGACTTGACCTAGAAAAGGAACACAGAACAAAAACTAGGAGCACTAGGAATGCTGAAAACCTGAGGGGTCAGAGGAAGAGCCAACAGATCAGGAAGAGAAGGAGAAACCTAGAAGAGACTGGTGTCGTGGAGACCCTGAGGCCAAAGGGCTCTGAAATGGAGGAAGTAGTCACGATCAAATGTGGATGAGTAGTCAGGTGAGAATGTATGCCTGTGGGTTTAAGAACATAGCTCAGAAAATGGAAACCATAGCTCTAGCAGACGAATTAAACCGAGCAGGGACGTGTTATAATACGGGGTGGGGGACCTGGGGGGAGGTACCAGTATATTATAAGAGACTGAAGTGACCCATGGCTCAGTGAGATCAGGGAACTAATGTGAGGCTATCAGAACACAAGTTTGTGGTAGTCTGATGATGATGTTGATCCACAGGTAGAGAGATGAGGTAGGCTGGTCCAAAGGGGGGGTCAAGGTAACTCTGAAAACTGTATACAGTGACACTGGGCTGCTGCTCTATTGGCAGTCTGTCTTCAGCGAGCTGTGCAGGTTAGCATACAGGGAGAAACTCTAGAGCAGTAGGACCCCTTTGGGGGTTGAATGACGTTTTCACAGGGGTCACCGAAAGCCATTGAAAAACATGTTTACATTGTAGTTCATAACAGTAGCAAAATTACAGTTGTGAAGTAGCAACAAAAATAATTGTATGGCTGGGGTCACCACACCAGGAAGGTCACACAGCATTAGGAAGGTTGAGAACCTCTGCTCTCGAGAGTGAAGAGGGTGTTATGGGGAAGGGCTGGTAGTGGAAAATATTATAAAGGAAGACAACCCTAAGTGGTGATAGAAGGAAGAGATGAGGATCACTCCAGAGTTTTGAGTTCTCTGGAAAATACTGGTTCTGTTGATGCTGAACTTGGGGCTAATGTGTTGGTTTCATGTTTGTTGGCTTGAGGAGACCTCCAAAAGCATTTCAAAAGTAGGAGCTGGAGATACCACTCAGTTGATAGAGCACTTGCCTACTGTGCACGAAGCACTGATGTCAATCCCCAGCACCACATAAACCAGGTGTGGTGGTGCACATCTGTAATCCTAGCGTTTGGGTGGTAGAGACATGAGGCTCAGGAGTTCTTGTTTATCTGTAGTTACAAAGGACTGACTCCAAAAACAAAGAAAGGAAAAGGTAGTCATGGGCTGTGGGGTCCCAGGATTATATAACACCTGGCCATTCTCTCTTTACCAGGAACTGTTGACAAGCACTCAGTGGAAGTCACCAACTGCTTTTCAGTGCCACACAATGAGTCAGAAGATGAAGTGAGTTGAGTGGATTTCAGCAGCCCCTGTGCAGATCATGGCCATTCACCTGCTGGCTTCGCTTGCTCGAGGCCCCTGCTGTGCTGTGTCTGTGACCAGAGCTGCAGGCAAAGCACCACTCTCCTGCCCACGTCCTGGCCCCTTCATCTGGAGGGGGGTTCCTTCTTCCTGTCCAGTTTTAGTGTGTACTTCTGGCTTCTTAACTTCCTCCCTGCCTTCTCTCTCAGGTGGCTGTTGACATGGAGTTTGCTAAGAATATGTATGAATTGCACAAAAAAGTCTCCCCAAATGAGCTCATCCTAGGCTGGTAAGTTGATGGAGTGGGTGGATGGGAAGTCTTCGTTGAGGGCCAGCCTCGTTGTCCTCAGACTAGATCCTGTCTCACCCTTCAGAGAGTATTCAACACATGTGACCTTGAGCCTATAGATCGAGTGTTTTGATGATAATTCTGATTCTATAAAGGCAAGAGTATTTTTTTTTCACTGATAGCTTTTGTTATTGCAAAGTTTGTTGACACTGTTAATTACCGCTGACATAGTGTCAGGACCCCAGAGACACCCCACCACTGTTGTATTTGGTATTGGCATCAGGTGTTGTGCACCTATAACCACTCTGTTTTCCAGGTATGCAACAGGCCATGACATCACAGAACATTCGGTGCTGATCCATGAGTACTACAGCCGAGAGGCCCCAAACCCCATTCACCTCACCGTGGACACAGGTCTCCAGAATGGGCGCATGAGCATCAAGGCTTATGTTAGGTGAGTCGTGGGCATTAGGGGCATTTAAGGTGACCCATTATGCCTGGATGACATCCCCCTCCTACCCCACTCAAGTCTAATTCTGCAGCACCTTGTCTCTTCAGGAACTTCATTCCTCTTTTGACAGCTGTCATTAGAGAAGTTTCTGAAGCAAAATCCGACCCCATAATTTACACTCACTGATCCTACTTAAACTGGAGCACTTGTTGCATGTGACCATTCCAAATGATAGTGCCTTTGGTGCTTGAGCAAACTACCGGGTTTCATTTGTGTCATCTTTCTGGGACAGTCCCCACGTGGTGTGTTTAGCATGGTCCTAATGTGACCTTGTTCATGGCTTTTCTGAATTACCTTTAGTTTTGCATTGTTTGGTTTCCTTTCTGTTGCTGTGATAAAACTGACCAAAACCAACTTGGGAAGAAAAGGGCTTATCTCACCCTGTAGGTCAGAGTCTGTCATTGAGGGGAGTCAGGGCAGGAACCTGAAGCAGAACCAGAGTAATGTTGCCTACTTCCTTGTTCCCTGGCTTGTTGAGACTGCTTTCTTCTATCACACAGGACCACCACCACCCACATCAATTACCCATCAAGAAAATGCCCCACAGACTTGCCTACAGGCCAGTCTAGTGAAAAAATTGAAGTTCTTTCCAGATGACCCTAGCTTATGTCAAATAAACAAAATAAAAATAGGAATAAAAACCTAACCAGCACATTCATTATTCCTAGAACTTAGTTGCACGGTATTTATAAACTAGAGGATGCTAGCCTTGTTTGGGACACATCTTTTAAGCTGGGATTAAGTAGACTTTTAGATGATTACATTGCAGTGTTGACACAGAACTTGCCAGCAACTACAGCACCATTTGTCACAGCTTTCAGGGAAGGCTTTAGCAGCTGAGGAGGGAAGAGTTATTAGTACAACTTGAGCCTGTTGATATGCCCAGAGCCTTCCCCACCCCCGCCGCCGCGCCCCCCCCTTCTTAGTCTCTACAAATTCAGCCTCTTCAAAACTCATGAAAATAGAGTTGAAATAGTAAACACAACAATTTTAGTGAAGTTACGTCTAGCACCCAATCCATTGGTTTGGTGCATAAGTCAGTTTGGTCTTTGGTGATAAGAGGCTCAGGCCCAGAAAAGGATTGCTCTGGTGTGTCTCTTTTCCCTAAAGATAGATGTCTAGGCAGCCAGGAACATCCAGAGTCCTGACTTCATTGCTGGCATGATAGTGTATGAGGTCATCCTATAAGGGGCCAGGCCAAGGAGGAACAGGAAAGTTTTCTCTCAAGAGAATTCCATTTGTGGATTGCATTGCCTTTGTGACTGCTTTCGCACCCTAGTCTATCCATGCAGGCTGCTCCTAAGGGCATCTCTCCCTCTCTCCTCCCTCCCCAGCACTTTAATGGGTGTCCCTGGGAGGACCATGGGAGTGATGTTCACACCTCTCACTGTGAAGTACGCGTACTACGACACTGAACGCATTGGAGGTGAGTTTCCTTCCTCCACTCTATACCCCTAGAGACCCCAGGCTTATGCAGGGGAGGGAGCTGGTTCTCTGTGACAATGATGAAGGGCTTAGGTAGCTTAAAGAGCACTGATCCAGGTTCATGCTAACTAGAAGTTGAAGGTTGTTCAGGGTAGGAAATTGTCTGTCTCACAGGCCTCATAATCTCCATACAATTCCAAAACCAGTAGTTAACAAGCTAGGTGGAAGAACTGAGCTCTCCAAAGAAAGAGGAGTCAGTGAGTGGAGAGCAGGGATTTTTTGGGGGGGGGAGCTGACTGCGTCCAGAGTGGGTGGAGAGAGTTAGTAGGTGGTTAATGACCTCTTTCCTCTCTTACTGCCTGCCCCACGCTCCCACAGTTGACCTCATCATGAAGACATGTTTTAGCCCCAACCGGGTGATTGGACTTTCAAGTGACCTACAGCAGGTGGGAGGAGCCTCAGCTCGCATCCAGGATGCTCTAAGCACTGTATTGCAGTATGCTGAGGATGTGCTGGTGAGAAGCGGGGAGGAAAAGCAAGGGAAGGCTGATATGGCAGTACCTAACAGTGCCTCACCGAGCCTTTGTTTTGTGTTCAGTCTGGAAAAGTATCTGCTGACAACACTGTAGGCCGCTTCTTGATGAGCCTGGTTAATCAAGTACCCAAGATAGTTCCTGATGACTTTGAGACCATGCTCAACAGCAACATCAATGTGAGTGCCATGGCTGGACCCTGGAAGTTGGGTAGAGGAAGGCTGCTACACAGTCCAGGGTGGAGGCAGTATAGTGTGTTCAGGGGATCTCCTCCTCCAAGTGCCATGTTAACTAGACTCAGGTAGAAGACCTGCTAAAATTCAAGGCAGCAAAGACAATTTCTAGGTTTCCCCATCTGTGTGTTCACAGGACACACCCCCATACTCCGCAAGTCTCCATTACAGTCCACATTCCATAAGCATCAGTAGAGAAGATAGTGTTCATGCACATTCCCTTCCTGGCTTCCACCTTCAACCCCTGCTGAGTCTGGCCCAACTGTCATTTGGACTCTGCTCAACCAGTGTTCACAGTGGAGCTGGCCAGCGTCGGCCTTTCTGTCCCCTTTCCATTCACTGTTTTCCTTTGTCTTTCAGGACCTGCTGATGGTGACCTACCTGGCCAATCTCACCCAGTCACAGATTGCCCTCAATGAGAAACTTGTCAACCTGTGAATGAGCCCCAAGAGACACTGGCGCTGGTCAGACTGAAGTGGAGGCAAAGGGTTTCTTTGTGGTCTTGAGTCACAATGACTCAGTCAACTACTTGGGACTCCTAATAAACATAGCTTACCTTTTGTAAATGAACTTTATCTGATGTGACTTTATTGTTGGCTGGGAGAAAGAAAAGTGTTCTTGAGCTCATACAGAAGTCAGGGAGTGGGCACTGTAGGGAGAAGCTGGTTATATGTTGGCATGGCTCCTCAGCAGTAGGTGCACCCACAGCCCAGACTGTTAGCTTCACCCAGCACCATACCAGACCTTCTTGGCACAATGGCTTTACAGTCATACTTTTTTTCTTTTTCAGACTCTTAGGATCATAGCAAATGGAATCTCCAAAATTATTTATAGTTTTTTGTTTTCTTTTGTTTTCTGTCTGTTTTTGTTTTTCAATTTTTTTTTCCTCCATAGCATCTTACCTGGATGGCAGGCCAGGAGGTTGCCTTGTGCACAGTATGGAAGGACTTGGAGATGTGCTAGTGAGCCAGAACAGAAGACAAAAAGGATGGCACATACCTGAGACCTGGGACCCATGAGTCCATCTCCATGGTGAGGAATATCTGCTTTACCAGACTATTTGATCTGGAAAAGTGTCCTCATACAGACACGTGTATGATATGCATGTGCCTAAACAAGCCGAGGAATGATGAGCTTAAAAAAAAATCACAGTAGTGGTTGGTCAGGTTAGAGGTGGAGGGAGGCGGACAAGTAGAAGCAAGTGCAGGCTAGTGACTGGTCTAGTGTGAAGGCTAGCAGTAGGTTGATGTGTCTAAATAGAGCCAAATGTGAATTGATGATGTTGGTGTGTTTTTCATTATCGCCTAGCTTGGTTCTCGCCTTAATAGACACTATGTTTAAATGAGAGAAAATACATTGAAAATAATGGAGAAAAGAGGGTTTTTGCTTTTTAAATATTGTCTAGTTGATAAGGTGGAAAAAACTAAATTGCTAAAGAGAAGTCTGGGGTTATAGCTTAGTACAATGCACCCTAGGGTGCATGAAACTCTGGAAGGTGGGAGTTTGATCCCCAGCACTTCATAAAATTAGTTGTGATGGCACGCCTGTAATCCCAACCAGGGGAAAGGGGAAGAAGTTGAAACGTATCCTCAGCTGTGTATGCCTGTGACACCTGCTTGAACTATATCAGATAATATTTAAAAACCCAAGACAGCACATGGAACACTAATGAGAAACACCGAGGCATCTATATAAAGACAGCACATTCTTAGGTTAAAATGAAAGTTTTCCTTCAGGTAAATTACATATTTGTCACAATTCCAGTAAAATGCAAAGATAATTTGAACTGGACAAGTGGTTTCTAAATGTTTATATGGAAAAATAAAAATGTCTTCCAAAACAATTTCTGCAGAGAATACTACTGTGTGACCACAGCAGAATGTACTGACTCAAAAACACAAACCAGCCATTCCAGTAGTGTTCTTAATGATCCACGAGGAAGAACTTCCTAAGCACTGTCAATCCACAAGCTATGTTTTAAAGATTGCTATCCTATAACCCTTTAAAAATTTTACCTGGTAAAATACATACACAAATAGTGCAAGTATAAAGCTGGAGAAATATTTGGAATTCCTATCAAAGACCTAATCACAGAATTCTTATCACAGAATTCTCACAACCAGTTGTGTTGTTTTGGGTTTTTTTTTGTTGTTGTTTTTAGTTTTTGAGGTGGGGACTTATTATTTGCTCTGACAGTCCCAGAACTCATTGTGTAGACCAGGCTGGCCTCAAACTCACAGAGACCCACTTGTCTTGGCCTCCCAAGTGCTGGGATCAAAGGCATATGCCATCACACCCAGGCCTACAACAGTTTTTTAAAGGCCAATTATCTACTGGGTGTCAAGATATAAACAGTTCACACACGAGATACAAACAAGATACATACACACATACACACAAAGGAAAGATGCTTGATCTTGATTATAAAAATCTATCATGTTTTCTGTTCTGTGAATGACTAGCATTGATAGCCAGAGAAAGGTAAGCATGACAGACATGCATCTCTGGCAGGGATAGCCTATGTTGCAGCATTTTGAATTTCTATTTATCAAATTAATCTGGGAATTCATGTGTATGCATGTACTCATATATCCTGCAGGTAAACTGGTTTGATTTTAACAGTATAGTACATAAATAATTATATCTGGCTCTATTAGCATAAAAATTTTTATCAACTCAAATGAGTAGTTTTATGAGTAATTACTCAGCAGATGAGTAATTTTATGACAAATGCAATACTGTATAGTTAAGAATGAGACAATGCCCTGTATATTGATAATAGAAGGGTTAAAAGATAAAATGAAAAAGTTAAAGTGATATCTGTAATTGATTGTCATGGTGTAGTTAAAATAAATGATAGTAATGTGCAGAATATTGGTGGAATTATATGCAGGTGCTGCTCTCACTGGCGGTCTTGTATTAGACAGGGCACACTCAGTAATGCAAGCTCGGACCCCCAATGTTATCTCCCAGGAAGGAGAGCAGTTGCTAGGGTAGTGTCTAGGCTGTGAATTATACCTGCTTGTCCCTTGATTAGTATGATTCATCTTGGTCCCTATGTCTCAGAATGATCTTTTCTGTCTTGTAGGCATTTGCTAGCTCTACACTTATGTTCTGTCCCCTGGTGGTAGTTGTCAGCTCTGTCATGGTCTCTCCATCCATGGCATTAGTCCTGCCTATGATGGGCTTACCAGATGCATTGTTATAATGGACTTTCAGAGTTATGACCACTAGAGGGCATGTTTACATAATTCAAAAGCCTATGACTACCTTTCTCAGTGCCTAAGCAGTTTTCTAAGGTTGCCCAGGATAAGTACCTTATGTTTAGGAGATCCCAAGATAGTGTGAGATGAGTGGCCAAGGCTTCAGGAGATGCACGTTAGCCACCTGAGAGGCACAGAATGATGATGCTAAAGTGTCTTCTATTTTCACTAAAAATACTCCAGGTAGACATGTAGTCTACTTGAATAGGAAACAAAGTAAAGCTAGGGCCCAGTCCCTTTCCAACCAGACCACAATGCGTATTACAACCTAAGCCCCTCTATACAGAAATCATGAGGCTGATATGCCCAGGAGTAGCTCCAGCATAGCCTTGACTACTCCAGTGAGAAATACCTGGGCAAGGAGAAGTGCAAAGCTAGTCTATGGCTTTGGGGCCCTTATTAAGGAACCTGGCCCCTCTATACAGCACTAGAGTTTGGGGCAGTAAATATTAGGCTTTTGCCACATTCTGAAGATTGGAGGTATGAGGTAGGGCTGTGTCTAGAGATCTTGGTAAAATTGCTTTATTTGGAATCTAAGGGATTAAGGTTCGAGTTAGCTGAAAATACAAGCCATCAATTTGGAGATAGTAATTCATCTGGGTGGGGAACATATTTACATTGGGACCACTGAAAGCACATGCAACAGACTTGAGCAAAGTTGTATATGTTCAAAGAGATCAGCGGGGCTGCCACAACAAGCTTGCATCTACAAATAGGTCACTGAGTATATTTTTTCACAATAGATGCTTTCTGTGGCCACTGACCTCAGAAACAAAGACCTATAGCACCTGGTACCAGGCCCATTAGTCTCCCCACATTGCTTTTCCCCAGACTTGTATCCTAGCCTTGCTGCATGCAGGCCTCTATCAGCCAGTCAACTCATTCTCCATTGTCCAGTGGAACACGTGCATTCTTTGCTCTGTACTTGTAAAGCTGATGGCCAAGAGTACTATCCCTCTCCGGGGGGAGGGGAGGGAGTGTCCCTTTCCACTCACCTGAGAACTTATAGAACCAATTGCAATTGGGAATGTAGTGTAGTTGCACTTTGGTTTTGATTCATACCACTATATCAAGACAAACCACCAATATGCCAGAGTCAGGTATTTTTTTTCTTCCTATAGCAGTTGTGGGAAACTCTGTCACATAAAGTTGACAGTCTGAGGTGAGAAAGCAGGATACATGCCACGGAGCCTCAATCGCCTGTTCATATAGTTTACCTATGACCTTTGTCATCATGCAGTGAATTTGTTGTCTATGGCCGATGAACTGATAAACATACAGCACCAAGTTTACAGCTGGAGTGAATATTTGAGTGATATCCCAAATTACAGCAGGCAGTCTTAGTCCTGGGTCTTGATAGCTCAGTGTCATGCTCTCCTGGGCCCAGTGACTCAAACATGAATTCTGTTTCCGCATATGAATACTTTACTACAGAAGGTAAGGCCTGGCCTCCAAATTGAAGGTCCGCATAGCTTTCCAGAGACTCAGACACTATTAGACTGTTAGCTTAGGGTTGGGGCAGCTGGCACCTTAGTTGGAATTTACTGAAGATGATTTTCTTGCTTAAGTCTGTAGAAGTAAAATAGAGGGCTGGGGATGTAGCTCAGTGTGGTAGGGAATGTTCCTAACATGCACAAAGCCTTGGGTTCAGTCTCCAGTAACTCCCCAAAAGTTATACATTAAATAGGTTGTAGTTTTCCCTGGGATCATATGTCAAATTTATCCCAACCTCTGGCCTCAGGATACACTAAAATCCTCATAGATTCTCTAGTCTGCCCCCTGTTTTAGGAAGTCTAGTCCTTCACCAGTCCATCCAAGGACCTGCAGGAAATGATACTCTCCCCTGAACTCCTTTGTCATTGTGGTCCTGCTCTAACTTAATTCTGTCTCCAATAGCTTGCTAGGGTTGCCAGGCCTCCTCCCACTGCACCTTGTCTCATACAGCCGGAGTCCTGCCTTCCACACTGCCCACAGCACCATCCATAGAAGACAGTGTCTGCGTACCAGACTGTTGATGAAGATTTCGAGACAAGGGCGGGGGGGGGGGGGGGGGGGGGGCATGCGACAAGGAGGAGCAGAACCAACTTAAAATACAATGGTGGACATTCTTCAGGGTCCTTAGGCAACCCTACCCAAGACCTCACCAGCTACTTTCCATCATTGAATGGAGTCTTCTGCTCTTTCATCTGCAGTCACGCTCCTCCAGCTTTGGCCTGGCCACTCATCATTCAGCTCCCAGGGAACAACTTCTGACTTCCTAATGCCTTATTAAGACAAAGCAGTCTATTTCCTGTGGCAGCTTGTTTTATACAGGCTGCCATAGCCGGTATAAAACCACCACCATTTCATAATGCTCACAGATTGTTGGGGTCAAGGCAAGGCAAGATGTCCTGAAGCAACAATGACTGATACCTTTCTATGTCTGGTGCTCAACTGGGAAGATTTGGCAACTGGGATGATTTTAAGGATTAGCGACTGGAATCATGAAAGCCTCCTCACTCTATGTCTAGTGCCTGGCTGTAGTGGGTCAAAGGCTGGGCTCAGCTGATTGTCAAGTGAAGCATGTGTATAGTCCCTCTCCTTGTCCTTGTAGTTTTAGACTTTCTCACAGCATAGAGGTCACAGTGGTTGGGCTTCTAACATGGTGGCTCAGGGCTCCAGCAAACAAACACTAGGAATACCCAAGGGCTTTTTATTCCTTGACCTCAAAAGTCATGTAGTCTACAAGTTCAAAGGGAGTTCACATAGATCTTCCTTAAAAAGGAAAATAGCCAAGGATTTGCAACAATGCTTCAAAACTGCCACATTCCCTTCCTGCAGATTGCTGACACTGATAAAGGTCAAAGATGCTTTCTCTGGGGCCTTGCTAGACAATCCCACCACCCTAGTCTAGAACTCCCCTCAGTGATGTCTAGGATGGGGCCTCTCCCACAGCTTTCAACTCTGAGTCAGAACACCTGGCCTTGAGTTTGGTTCTATTTCTTGGAGTGTCGGGTGTGGGAGCTCAATACACCTGTTGTCGGCCCCTCTAGCTATAGAACTCAAACAGTCTAGCTATAGAACTCAGTGCCGACTAGCTGGTTTCCTGGGAAAGTAACCCCAGTGGTCTTCCCAAGGCAGGCAGAAGGGGCCTGGCAGACAGTGAGCACTGTCAGTTTCAGTAAGCCTCTGTGTCTGCTGGCTCTGACCCAGCCTGCTTTCCAGTGGGGTGATGCTGCTGTATGCAACAGGACCACTCCCTTGAGGGAGATCCCTTTGCAGTCCTGTTAGCATTCCAGCATGCTATTTGGGAAAAAGACTTCTTTGGGACTTGTCTTGCAACACATGAGGGCAAAGGCAGTGCTTCTTCAATCTATGTGTAAGAGCTCACAGACTCCCAGATAGATGACCCCACTTCTGCCCAAACAATGAAGCAAGACCTCACATGGGGAAATGAATTATTTTGGGAATCTTAATCCTGTTTCTGAGGTCATGGGCTTGTCAAAGGGTCTCACCATCAAGAAGTGGTTCAGAAAAGGGATCCTGTATAGGACTCAGTCTTCAAATGTCTGTGAACTCCACAGGGAACAGTAACAGTGTCTGCCTGATATATGCAACACGTTGCTAGCCCTTGGTAAGCCCTGGTTCTGGAAAACTTCGGTGGTTATAGACATGACTAAATTGGGCAGGGGTGGTACACTCAAAAGCAACAAGGACCGGGTAAGCAGGTTGTGAGAGAAGCTGGCTGAGTGTGGTCTGGGGTCTAGAGGAGAATGTGAGGATCAGCCGCTTCTCTGCTCTTCTATTACCCTGAAACTTCCCTTAGTATTCAAGAAAGGATGGCAAGAGAAATCATGTCTTATCTCCCAGCTGTGGGAATGTGTTTGGCCTCATGCTTGTGTATGTGTGCAAGCATGTGGAGGCCAGAGACCAGCCTCGAGTGTGCTTCCTTGTGAGCCATCCGCCTTGGTTTTTGAGGCAGGGTCTCTCACTGGCCTAGACCTGACCTTTCAAACTGACTAGTGGCTTTTTTTTTTTTTTAATGTGGGATCTGTCAGGTCCCAAAGAAACTTGGGACAAATGGCTAACTGTGGTTCTTATTAGCATACCAAAGCCCATGCTGGCCTCTAGGTTACTCAGTACCTGTGGGTCCTCTCAGCTGTTCTCACCCTGCCCCCACCCTAAGTCTCTCCTGCCCAGGGGCTTTCCTTCCCTTCACCCTGCTTCTTGTTCCTGCATAATCCTACCATTTGGGCAAGCACTCCACTCTCTCTTTTGCCCTGTTTGCTCTGTACTTGGATCTTGGTCCTCTCTCACTCCCCACCTCTCTCTGGTTCAGTCCAGACTCTTCCAGATGCCTCTGGCTGCACTCTCCCTCATATCTACAACAAAAACCTCCTTCTCAACCATACCTTGGAGTGGTCATGTCCTTATTGCATTCAGGATCGAACTCAAGTCTCTGTCCTTACACTGCACGTGTTTGACTGACAGCATTATCTCCCCAACCCTATCCAGATGTTTAAGTGTTATCAGGGGGCTAGAGAGATGGCTCAATGGTTAAAAGCACTGGCTGCTCTGTAGACCAGGCTGGCCTTGAACTCACAGAGTACACCAGGCTCTGCCTCCCAAGTGCTGGGATTAAAGGTGTGTGCCACCACCGCCCAGCTGTAGAGATGGCTCAGCAATTAAGAGCACTGGCTGCTCTTCCAAAGGTCCTGAGTTCAATTCCCAGCAACCACATGGTGGCTCACAACCAACCATATGAGATCTGGTGCCCTCTTCTGGCCTGCAAGCATATATGTAGTACAGAACACTGTACACTTAATAAATAAATCTAAAAAATAAAAATAAAAAAATTAAAAAAAAAAAAACCCACTGGCTGCTTTTTCAGAGGACCCAGGTTCAACCCACAGCTCCCACATGGCAGCTCACAACTGTCTATAACTCAAGATCCAGGGGATCTTACACCCTCACACCGATGCTCATAAAATAAAATAAATTAAAAAACAAAACAAAAAACACTGTTCAGGAAAGGCATGTATGCAGGCTGGATGCAACAGGTCACTGCCAGCTCCACTCCTGTAAGGCACAGGGTTAATTAAGTCTCTAAGCATTAGCAGAGCTCAAACCCTGCCTTCCAGCACTCTGCCTGCAGAGAATAAATATGGGCCACTCCATGACCCTGACCTGGATGGGAAGTCATCTCAGACTTCCCACAACAGCTGCACTGAAAAGTCCTTCTTAGGCCTCCCTGACCTCTGCAAGAAGATTATACCTGTAAACCCCAGCAGCCCAAGGTGGGGGAGGGGAAAAGGAGCCTGGAAGACCGGCAGGCCCTAGTCACCTCTTTGTTTCACCTGCTCTATCTTGGTGATCCGTCCATTTAGACTTCCCTAGGTGCAGATCAGGTACATCTTGGAAACAAGTTTAAAGCCAAGAGTTCTGCCCCAGAGCTGAAAGCTGTGGGGAGACTATACCCTAAGCATCACTAGAGTCCTCAGCTAGGCCGGTGGAATTGCCTAGCAAGGCCCCAGAGAAAGGGCCTTTGATCCTTATTAGTGTCAGCAATGGGGGGGGGGGGGGGGGGGGGGGGGGGCAGGGGGAAGATCTGGCAGTTTTGAAGCAAAGTTGCAAATTCTAGTATATCCCCCATGTTGAGAAAGAAGATCTGTATGAACTATGAACTCCGCCTGAACCTGTCCCATTGAGCCAAGACAGCTGGATATTTAGAATTTGTGGTAGTAATGAAGAAAAGGCACAAAGGGACATAAACAGCACGAGATGGCCTAGAAATGGGAGTGTTTACAGAGCTTGGTTCTCTGGCTCTGAGAGCCACAGCAGAGCCACAATATAGCGGAAGGAATGTATTTCCATTCCCTGTAAGCAAAGAAAGGGACATTGTGAATTGAAGAGTAACGTTGCTGCAAGAATGAGCTCCCCGAGGGGCAGGCAAGAACCAGGAGAACTCAAGATACAAGGAAATCAGAGGGGTGGGCATTCCCCTGCCCTGTGGAGGGTGAAAGACCATTACTGCGTTGGTAAGACGGGGACATCTCAGCAGAAGGGACCTAAATAAGGAGAGCGCATCCGGGATTCCCCACGCAAGCAAAAAGCGCAACCTCTTAGCCATCTCGGTCCCGGCAAGGTTTGAAAGCAGCGGTGCTCTACTGACGCCGGAAAAGATGGAGCGGTTGCCACGGCAACGTGGAGCACTCATCGGAAATAAATAAATAAGCAGTCGAGTTTGCCGCAGCCGCGCCCCCGCGGGACAGGCGCGCAGGGGAGGGGACCCCTCGGGTCCAGGTCCCCGCAGTCCGCGCGCCCTCGCCATTGGTGGAGACGGGGGGGGGGGGTCACCCCCGGGGGGGCGAATGGTACAGTCCTCCGCCCGCGCTCTAGCCCGGCCCACCGAGAGTGAGCGAGCACCGAACCCCAAGCCGCGAGCTGCGGCTGCCCGACTGACGGTGGAGCCCCAATCCCAGTCCAGGACAGTGATGGAGGGAGTGAGCAGCCACCGCACCCTGTCCTACAGCCGCTGGAGCTATGACAGGTAGGGCGCGCTCGGGGAAGATGAGCTCCTCCCGGTCCCTCCTGGTGGCCCCGCGTGGGCGCCTCTGACGCGCGTGCTCGAGACTGATGCTGGTACCCGCATCCGCAGGCATCCGGGACCTGAGGTACCCATGGCCTCGGATATCCAGAATCGAAACACCTGCGGGCCAGAGCAATGGGAGGAGGGTGCGCGGGTACTGGTGGGCGCTGGAACCTCGGAAAGGCCGCGCCTGCCCTGCACTGCCGCGATGCTCCCAGCCGACCCTCCGTAGGGGACCTGATTTGTCCGGGAGCGGACTGGCAGACGTGCACCTGGAGTTGGTGCCTGCTCCACCTGGCTGACGGCATCAGAGCCCGGGGCTGGGTGTCGGGGCGCAGGAGCAGCTCTGGAGCGGGGGTGTCAGGCTCCGCGTTCACCCTGTGGTGATGGCGAGAGGCTGCCAGCGTGGGCGGCTTGGAGCCGCGCTCCCCACGCACTAGTCCTGGAGGAAGGAATCATCCTTCCTGGCAAAATGGGAAAAATAAAGGACGGTAAAATGAGTTAGTGATAAAGCAGAATAGATTATTCAGACTCTATATCCGCTCTGCTGTTTCTTTTTTCTTTTTTGCGTGTTAACTCCCGTCTCACATTTTAAAGGAAAGCATGCGGATAATAGTTTTGTTGATATTTTCTTTCTTTCTTTCTTTCTTCCTTCCTTTCTTTCTTTCTTTCTTTCTTTCCTCCTTTCTTTCTTTCCTTCCTTCCTTCCTTCCTTCCTTCCTTCCTTTCTTTCTTTCTTTCTTTCTTTCTTTCTTTCTTTCTTTCTTTCTTTCTTTCAAGTTCTCAGCTCTGTGTAAATCTCCAGAATCCTGGAGTGAATCTTCTGATCCCTGGCTTTCAGCAGTGAAGGCTGAGAGAAACTTCATTAACTGATTTCCCCGCCCCTTTGCTCTTCCCTCTACCTGCTCTGCTTCCCTCTGAGAATCCTTGGCCGCATCTCTGGAAGTGCTTGTTTTTCTAAGATTCAGAGGAACAGGTGTCCCTCCTTCCCAAGGCTGATTCCCCGAGGACACCTCCTCACTCTCCCAGGGTCTCCTCTCGCTGCCATCCCATCTATCTCCTCGTGGCCAGCAGATCCGCAGATTTGTCCACTCTCCCTCTTCTTGATGTTTGCATCCGGTGCATCTGTTCCTTTGCATTCAAGGCCTCTTCTGGGGCGATAATCTGAGTCAGCCGATTCACCCTTCCCAGCACAGCCCTAGCAATCTGCTGACCCTCCCCCAAACCTCTCAATTCTAGTGAAATTGCCCTTTCTGAACAGCAGTGTTCTGTCTAGAGAAAACTTAAAAAAAAAAAAAAAGAGAGAGAGAGAGAGAGAGAACCTGCCAGGTTGTGTGCGATCACAAATCACACATTTATATACTTAATGAACAAACATGCGTGGAATGCAAACTATAGGCTGAGCACTGGGGATACAGAGGCACCTGCTTTCAAATGGGCTCCACTGTGTACAGTCGGGTAGAGACAGGTAGTAGCATATGCCAAATGCTTAATGAAAATATAGAAGAAAAGTTTAAAGGTACGATAATTTTTAGTAGTAACTAGGGTTTGTTTTGTGTTTTGTTTTTGCTTTTTGCCCCTATACAAACAAACTTTGCCCCTAGAGACTCTGGACCTAGACAACCTGCATTCAAATCATGACTCCTCCTAGATAACCTCAAAGAACGACCCCTTTCCTGGGCCTCAGTTTCTTCATTTGTAAAATGGAATCGTGCTGGCAATATTAAGTGAGGTGATAGCAAGGGCAGAGCAAGCCGTTGGGACACAGGAATCACTACCATTGCTCTTTGATTAGTCAGTATTGTAATTGTCTTTGGGAACCCTGACTTTCGGGAACTGGGTGGGAAACCATTGTTCTCCTTTTTAGGCTGTGAAGTGAAAATATTTCTGGGGTCCTGTCTCCAGGGGTCTTTCCTTGCTCTCCTGACATCAATATCTTAGGACTTTTGCAAAGAAAACAGAATCCCTAGACCACATCCAAATTAACTAAATAAGGGTATTAGGAAGCTGGACTCAGTTTTCGGAGACGTTCCCAGGTGTGAAGCTACTGGTTAGACTGTTCTCTGGAGCCACCGGGCGATAGCAACCACCTCTGTTTGGGCTTTCAAAACAAATAGTAAATGCAAAAGAATCACACTACCTCAAAAGGCTGTGAAAAATATTACACAACATGTATACAAGATACACAGATGCAGCCAGGCGGTGGTGGTGCACACCTTTAATCCCAGCACTTGGGAGGCAGAGCCAGGCGGATCTCTGTGAGTTCGAGGCCAGCCTGGTCTACAGAGTGAGATCCAGGAAAGGTGCAAAGCTACACAGAGAAACCCTGTCTCAGAAAAAAAAAAAAAAAAAGATACACAGATGTTAAAAGTTAAACTCTGGGATAAGGATGTAGCTCAGTTGTTATGTGTTTACCAAGCATGCAGGAGGTCCCGGGTTCAATCCCCAGCATTGCATAAACCAAGCATGGTAGCACACACCTGTAATCACAGCACTCAGAAGCTGGAGACAGGATGATCAAGAGTTCATGATCCTAAAGAGCAAATTTTAGGCTGGCCTGTGTTACATATGACCCTCAGAAAAGCGGGGGTGGGGGGGAATTCTATGATTCAGCTGTCTCACCCTGACCTCCACAAGTAAACTGGACTTAGTGGACAGTTCTCACGGTTTGGCTCAGTCTCAGCTTTTCTGGACCAGGCTTGTTTCTCAACTGGTACCTGCGCTGGGAAAGCCAGAACAGCTGTCTCTTTCTCCACTTGCTTTCTTGGGCGTATTATATCATGACAAAAGGATTCTCAGATGGGGCACCTGCATCATTTGCAGATCTCTTTTACTTCTCCGTGGGTAATTTCACTTCCATTGGCCATGACAGCTCTTCAAACTTCATCATGTCCAAGACGTGGTGTTTGTGATAGTGCAAGAATCACACCAGGCAGGAGCTCTCGTCACTCTCTGATTCCAGCATTTCCAATCCCTTCCAGTCACTCCATTTGGAGGACTTTTATTCTTATTTTTGCTATTATAAACAATTACATGATAAACATCCTTTTGTGTAGAACTTTCCCTCATGTCTGGTTATGTGATTAGCACTTGAAGAAGGGTTGCTAGTTTTAGGCTCAGGCTATTGCCAAGTTGTCTACAGAGAAATGAATTGTTTTCTGTTCTCGCAGATCACTTCGAGTGCTTTCTTCGACAGCACTCTACTCACCAGTTTGGCCTCTTAGACTCTGAGTCAAAGAGACATAACCACATAGAACTTCCTGGTTTTCTGTAGTCAACATGATCTGGCTAAAAAGCCCAGCTCTACCATTTACTGGTTATGTGACAGGTGGTGTAACCCCCATTTACAAAAGATAGTATCAGTCTCTTAAATCAGTCTATTCATTAAATAATTTTTAGCACTAATGGCAGGCAGTGTTCTAGAGACAAAATAATGCCGCAAACAAAACAGAGCCCCGTCTCAGGTCCTGCTGACTAGTGGGAGTGAGAGAGATAGGCGTAGACAACCATGTGGAAGTGCAGAGAAGGAAAGTAAGGAGGACAGAGGCTGGCTGCAAGGGCAGTGGGGGAGGGAAATGGCCCGCCATGCAGTGTGGACAAGGTGATTCTTCAGCAGACCTGTGGCCAGGAGCAAGAGAATGAACCCTATGGGGAATGGGGAAGAGTGTCCCCTGGGGGAGCAGCACTGGAAGGTCGTAAGGTCAGAATGTGGCTAGATTGTTGCAGAGCAAGGCAACCAGAGCACCCTTGCTCATCTTTGTAACAGTTCTTTCCTGTTCCTCCTCCGACTTCTGTATCTCCTGTGCCATCCTCAGAGTGCCGTTTCAATTTGTTTGTATGTCTTAGAACTTTAAACAAACGGCTTACAGTGTATGCACTCACACCAGCCTGCTTTCACACAAGGCCATTCAACATTCTTCCTTGTTGCCTGAGACAGTAGATCATCTCTTTACTGCTGAGAAAGTTTCCATTATATGGATATACTACAGTTTATCTAGTCAGCCACTGGCAGACTTTTGGGTTGCCATTAGTTTGGGAATATTGCAAATAAATAGAATAAGTATAAAATACAAATTTGCTACTGTCAAGTACAAGTCTGTGTATGAGTATGTTTTTGGTGGTGGGCAAACATTTGCAGAGGAATGTCTGGATTATATGGTCATTGTATATTTAACTTTTTGTTTTTTGTTTTTTTTTTTTAAGTTTTATTTATTTATTATGTATACAGTGCTGTGTCTGCATGGCCAGCAGAGGGCACCAGATCTCATTACAGATGGTTGTGAGCCACCATGTAGTTTCTGGGAATTGAACTCAGAACCCCTGAAAGAACAGCCAGTGCTCTTAACCTCTGAGCCATCTCTCTAGCTCTGCATATTTAACTTTTTAAGAAACTTTTCCAAAGTGGGTAAACCATTGGGCATTCTCATGAACAGTGGTTGGGAGTTCCAGCTCCCCCACATCCCTGGGACAACACTATACCAGCAAACTTTTTAACTTGAAGCATTCCAGTAGGTATTTAATGGTATGTCCTTGTGATTTTATTTTGCATTTCTCTGGTAACTAATGATGTTAAGCAACTTTTCATGTGCTTATCTGCCATCTTCATGTCTTTAGGAGAAAGTATATGTTTAAGTTTAAGTGTTTTCCCTATTTTCAAACTGGGTGTCACCTTATTGTAAGAATTTATGAGTCCTTTTGATATTTTGGCTATGTGTTTCCTCTCTCTCTCTCTCTCTCTCTCTCTCTCTCTCTCTCTCTCTCTCTCTGTGTGTGTGTGTGTGTGTGTGTGTGTGTGTGTGTGTGTGTGTGTTCAGACAGGAGTTCATGTAACCTCAAGCTCTATGTAGCTGAGGCTGGCCTCCGCCTCCTGGTCCTCCTGCCTCCGCCTTCCACACGCGTGCCTGCTGTGCTGTTGTCCTTCCTTGGTTGTCCAGCCGGCTGTATTGTCTGGTCCTCTTATGTCCTTGGTTGTCCAGCCGGCTGTATTGTCTGGTCCTCTTATGTCCTTGGTTGTCCAGCCGGCTGTATTGTCTGGTCCTCTTATGTCCTTGGTTGTCCAGCCGGCTGTATTGTCTGGTCCTCTTATGCCCTTGGTTGTCCAGCCGGCTGTATTGTCTGGTCCTCTTGCTTCCTTTCCGTCCTCTTATGTCTTTTCTAAAGCAGAAATTTTTACTTGTGATGAGATCCAGTTTATCAATATTTTTCTTTTATGGGTTATCCCTAAATATCAAGGACTTATTGATCAACTAAAAGTGAAAAAAGCCATACCCATTTCCCAACCCTAGGCCGTGCCATCCCCTTCCTGTTTGGACCACAGTTCCAAGGCCTGCAGGCCTCCACGGAGCTAAGGCTACCAAAACCACAGTGAAGTGTTTCCCACCATTTAAATAAATGAATAAGACAAAAGGTTTCCTGAAAATGCCTCCTTCTTTGTGTTAAATTTAGGTCTATCCTACTTTTGGGTGCTGGTTTTGGTGGTGGCGGCGGCGGTGGTGGTGGTGGTGGTAGTGGTGGTGGTGGTGGTGGTGGTGGTGGTGGTGGTGGTGGTTTTGTTGGTATTGTTTTGTTTTGTTTTGTTGTTTTGTTTGAGACAGGCTACCTTTGTGTAGCCCTCGCTGGTCTAGAACTCCCTATGTAGACCATGTTGGCCTTGAATTTTGGCAGTCCTCCTGCCTTCATCTCCCATGTGCTGGGATTATGGTTGCATGCCACCATGCTTGGCCATAGAGGTACATAGGTTAAAAAAAAAAAAAAAAAAAAAAGATGGAGCTGGAGAGATTACTCATTTCAGTGGTTAAGATCCCTTGCTACTCTTCCAGAAGACCCAAGTTTAGTTCACAGCTCCCACTTCAGGCAGATCACAACCACAACTACAGCTACAGTGGGTCAGATCCCTTCAATAGCCTCCTCAGTTACCTGTACACATACTGTATACATACGACACACAGACATAGATATAAATAAGAACAAAGTTAAACTTTTAAAAAGATATTCAATTGTTCCAGTTCTACTTTTTAAATTGTATGTGCATGAGTGCTTTCCCTGCAAACATGTTTGTGTACCACCTAGGTGCCTGGTACCACCAAGGTCAGAAGAACATATCAGATTCTCTGGGACTGGAATTACAGATGGTTATGAGCCATGATATGAGTATTGGGAATTGAACTTGGGTCCTCTGCAAAAGCAGGCAGTGCTCCTAACTACTGAGTCATCCCTCCAGCCCCTCCATACCACTTCTAGAAAATACTTTTCCTGTTTCTACTTTGAGCCTGGATTGAAAAATCAAGGTGGCCAGGCAGTTGTGAAGTACACCTTTAATCCTAGCACTTGGGAGGCAGAGACAGGCAGATCTCTGTGACTTTGAGGCCAGCCTGGTCTACAGAGGGAATTTCAGGACAGGCAGGGCTGTTACACACAGAAACCCTGTCTGAAAGAGAGAGAGAGAGAGAGAGAGAGAGAGAGAGAGAGAGAGAGAGAGAGAGAAATCAAGGTGAGCATGATGGTATGTACCAGCAACTCAGAGGCCTGGAAAGGAGGTCATTTCAGCCCAGGCATTCAAGGACAGCCTAGACAGTATAGCAAAAGCTAGTCTCAAAGGGCAGGGAGAGAACTGGGAGATCAGGGGCAGCCAGTCACAAAGCCAGATGTCCTTGTTTTAAGTTATGTCTAGTCTGGCCCATTGATCTGGTTCTCTTTTTACTGCTGATAGCACACTGTCTTGGCTCCTGTAGCTTTATTAGTCTTTAAATCAGGTAGTTAAGGCACTTCAACTTGGTTCTTTATCAAAGCCATTGTGACTGTAATAGGTACTTTTCAATTTCAAATTAATTTGATGAGTTTTGAAATTCAATACAACAACATAAATACCCAGGGCACATGTGCACACACAGTAAATATACATTAAAATTCCAGTTTCCAGGTGTTTGTTGCTTCATCCAGCAACACAGCTAGAGGATTGATTAGCAGTGGCGAGATGCATAGAACATAAGACGAGCAGTTCCGGTGGTTTCTAAGCTGAGTTCAGAGCCAGCCATTAGTTACATCCATCAGTAACCATCGTCTCTTTTTCTAAAAGACACCATCCTGAACAGAAACTCTGTCCATTGAGGAAGAAGTCACCTTCCCTCCAGTTCTTGGTACCTCTAATTTACTTGGTATTTCTGTGAATTTATCTGTACTTAACATTTCATAAAACTGAATAGCATATTTTTCCTCATGGTTGGCTTCTTTCCCTTATTTGTTACATTCATCTGTGTTGTAGTAAGGACAAGAACTTCATTTCTATTTTTGACACACAATATACCACATTTTGGCAATCCAGTTGTTCTGGTCTTTTGATTGCTATGCATCACAGCTGTGAACATAATTCTACAAATGCCCAAGCCTCTGTTATTTAGAGTAGACTTGCTATTTGTTCATTCTTAGCTTTTTCTTTCTTTGCTTTTTTTTTTAAAGGAACCAGAACTGTCTCCTACTGAAACTGTACCATTTTCTATTTCCACCAGCAACATATAAGTGTTCCCACTTCTCCACATTTTCATGAACACCTGTTCATGTCTGCATTATTAGAACCGTCTCAGTCTGTACAAAATGGTATCCTATTATGGCTTCAGTTTTTGTTCCCACAAGACAAATGAGGTTGGGCATCAGTACAGTTTCACGTGCTCCTTGGCCATTCATGTATCTTGGAAGAGAGTCTACCTTTTACCCATATTTTTTTTCCAAGACAGGATTTCTCTGTGTAACAGCCCTAGCTGTCCTGGAACTCACTTTGTAGAACAGGCTGCCCTTGAACTCACAGAGATCTGCTTGCCTCTGTGTCCTGAGTGCTGTGATTAAAGACGTGCACTTCCACCACGAGCTGTTTTGTTCATTTTTAAAAAATAATTTCTTTATATTGTCCAATTGTAGAGGTTATTTTTATATTCTAGACATTGAACCCTTTCAGGTGCATAATTTAAAAATATTTTCCTATTCCAGAGCTTCTCTTCCTACTTCCTTTACAGAGCCAATCAAATCACAAAAGTGTTCAGTTTTGATAAAGTTCAGTTTGTCTGGTTTTTGTTGTTATCCCTATAGTGAATAAGTTAATTTCAGAAGTCTGGGTTTGGTTCCACCTGTGTGCCTGTCCTTATGCAGATACCTCACTGCTTTGATCATTGCAGCTTGTGGTAAATTTTGATAAAGGATAAGAGAAGAGGAACATGGCAGGCAGCTTGTCAAGAGGTAGCTGTGGCTCCCAAGAGACTAGATCCCTGAGATGCCACAGATGGGCGCCAGTTTTCAGTTTAAACTTTATCTGGTTCATATCTCAGCTGCCTTGCCTCTTACGGTGTAAATACAATCCAGTGAAGAGAAATCTACTATTCTGATTTAAAACTCACATGTACTTGTAAAAAGAAACAAGGCAGTTACAGAGATGGCTCAGTGGTGAGGGGTACTTGCTGCTTTTTCAGAGGACCTGAGTTCAGTTCCCTGCATCCACGCCAGGTGGCTCCCAACCACCTGTTACTCCAGTTCCAGAGGATCCAACTTCCTTTTCTGGCCTCCATTGGCACTTAGACTCATGTGCAATACACACACACACACACACACACACACACACACACACACACACACAAATAAATAAATAAAAATAATAAACTTTAAAAAACAAACAAAGATTAAAGTGACTTAGAAGTGCATCAAGGGGATAGATCATCCTCTTCAGCCTCAGTTTCCCCATCTATAAACTGGGAGTGGTAACTTTACTGACATAGATGGACCACTGTGGGACTCTAATGAGGTATTGCTTGTCCACCTCATCAAGTGAGCTGTGGATTAACAGACAGATCGTGCCTGTCCTCTGTAGGATTAGGACAGATGAAGCTCCTGATTTAACTGAGCTGAAGCGTATAAAGGAAAGATAACGAGACTGACCTACTCTACCATGTATCGTGTGGCTTTCTTTGGTCCACTGGTTTTCAAGCAGAGTGTCATAGCTGGCTCTGTTCTCTATGCCTGCTGGGAAGTTTCTGAGGAGTTGAGGAAGCAACTAAACTTCTCTTTTTTGTGGTGCTTTATTTGTTGCTTTTGGCTTTTGTTGGTTGGTTGGTTGGTGTTTTGTTTTGTTTTGGAAAAATTCTCATGTATCCCAGTTGAACTGACTATGGTGGCCTAGAATGACCTTGAACTTCTGATCCTTCAGCTTCTAGCTCTCAAGTGCTGGGATCACAGGGGGCCATACTTGGTTTATGCGATGCTGGGGATCAAACCTAGGGCTGTGCATACTAAACAAGTTCTCTACCAACTGAGCTACTAGCCCAGAAGAAGTAGTTAAGTTCTTGTTGTGGGAATTGCCCTTCTATACCAAGGCTTACGGTATCGTTCCAGAAGAACTGGATACTAACAAGGTGTGTGCTTCTGTTTTAAAACATGGCATTCTTGGGGCTAGCGAGATGACTTTGTATCACCCACTGCTTCTCAGAAGACCCCAGTTCAATACCCAGCACCCACATGGTGGCTTACAACCTTCTGTAACTACAATTCTAGAAAATCTGACATCTTTTTATGGCCTCCACTGTGACCTGCGCTCAGGTATACATAACCCCACCACACATATCCATATTTGAAAATAATATTTCATTTTTTAAATTGAACACTTGAGCCTGGCTCTCCGCTAGCAAGTCCATATATATTTGGCCAGTGGTGGGTGTGGGGAGGGAGGTGAAGCCAGGGTTTAGAGACATTTCAACAATGGCTCTGGCTTCTGCTTTCGAATGTTTCCAAAAATGTTCCTTTACACTGTTCACAGCTCTTGCACAGAACAGGGGGCCTTGGGAGAACTATTAAACTACCATGAATTTCCCCTGTCTCACCTGTACAATGGAGATCACAGTAATCTGCCTGCCTTCAAGGGTGGTTGTGTGGATTAGATGAGTTACTGCTTGCACGACTTAATAACTGAGTGCAGAGTGCCCTGGCCAGTGCCTAGCACTGACCGCAGTTTGATGGTTTGCTGTTGTGATTGGTACCCAGCATGTGACAGGACCACATCCACTTATCTGTGCAGTTGAATCTGAAAGGCAGGGAGTTCCGGATACAGAGATGGGTGTGATAACTCAAGAAGACCCACCCCAGGTGCTCAGGAGCTGTTGGAAGGATAGGCATGAAGAGAAGGGCCTGAGAAGGTTGAGAGCTTGTTGAAGGAGGCAGTCCAGAACTTGAAGCTGCATGGTGAATGAAGAACAGGACATCACCACTTAGGGCTAGTTGGGTAAGGAAGGCACAGTTGTAGGTCCTTGGTGGCAGAGAGGAATAAAATCACATGGGGACTCAGGGTCTCAGGACCTTCCAGCACCTGAGATGTGTGTAACAAGGTTCAGCTCCTTGAAGGAAGGATGGGAAGAAATCACAAGTACATCAATCAGTGAAACGGAGCCCCACTCCTGGAACTTGGAGCTATTCACAGCTCTGAGAGATCACTTAGAGGGGCCCATAGAGAGAGCCCAGCTAACCGACTCCACTCATCGTTGCTGGTGGGTCAGAGTCCTCAGAGAATTGGGAAGGGACTGAAGCAGCAGCCTGGAGCAGCAGGCCCAGCCCTGTGGCAGGTGAGCTCACTGTCTGTACTTCTTTGTAAGGTAGGAAGGTGTGTTGAAAGATGGAGGAAGAGTCAGCAGTCCATGGTTTATTTATGCCCTCCCCCCTCATTGAAAGCCCCCCGTGCTGACTATGGACAAGTCACTAGCTTCATGGACCCATTTCCCCTGCAGGTGAAGGAGCTGGACTAGTTAGGCAGGCACCATGCCTCATTAGAGGCGGATGTAGGGGCCCAGAGGGCACTCGCTGGGATTTGTGGGTTTGTGTGTTCTGAACAAAGATTTGGACAGAGGCAAACAGAGATAGTAACAGAAGAAAGAGTTTATGAAGGAAGAAAGGCATTTCTGAGGATAGAAGTGAGCCAGACCTTGAGAAAGGCAAAAGCCATAATGGACCCTGGCTCCAGCCTTGTAACCTGTTCGTGGGTCGTTTATATACCACACACTCTGCACATAGATATGCTGTTACAGGCAACCCTTGGTGGGAAGGGGCCCAGTCTCTTCTCTGTCATTAGTCTCTTCCCTTCCTTCCTTCCTTCCTTCCTTCCTTCCTTCCTTCCTTCCTTCCTTTCTCCCTCTCTCCCTCCCTCCCTCCCTCCCTCCCTTCCTTCCTTCCTTCCTTCCCTCTCTTTCCTTTCTTTTTCTTCCTTCCTTCCTTCCTTCTTTCTTTCTTTCTTTCTTTCTTTCTTTCTTCCTTGTAATTTTCACATTTTATTATTTTTTCAAAAGTCCAAGTTCAGTGATTTTGATTTTCTCGGGAGTTGGGGAAGGGACATGGGTCTTACATGGAAGGCTCAGAGGAGTGAACAAAACTTAAAATGTATCTAACAGCATGCTAACTTAGGATGACAGCATTAAGAGTTTTGCTTTCTGTGCATGACTAGTGACATCAGGATGTGGGGACAGTGTTAACAGGGACATTAGAAGCCTCCTGCACTGTTGTAGGGATTGAGACCAACTGTCTATTCAGAGAGCAATTCAGCACAAAGTATACTCAGATCCCCTTCCAGAACATCGCCCTCCATCCTGCTCTCCTGTTTAGTGTGTGTCCCACGAGTGGAAAGGCCAGATGGAGGGATGATGTCAGGGAAGGCAGGATGAGACCCCACCTATGACAGTGCTATCTCAAAGTTACTGGGCAGGGCACGTCTCCAGAGGCAGGTGTCAGGAGACTCTGCTGTGCTCCAGAGCTTCTCTGCTAATGGATATTTAGCAGGGCAGGGCCAGGGCTGCTGGATCTGATGAGGCAAATGGAATTCATTTTACAGGGAATCGGTGGGGATCTGTCTTAAAAGGCAGTGGGTCGAAAGAGAGCTGCTTTCTCTCTGCCCTTGGTGGTAAGGACTCTCTTAAAGCCACAGTGCCCAAGTTGGGGTTCAGGAACTTATTCCCAGTCATCCTTCCTCTGCAGCAGCAGGCAGGTAATCTTGTGTCTGAAATGGCAATGAACAAAGAGAATTCAAGGTGTGTGTATGTGTGTGTGTGTGTGTGTGTGTGTGTGTGTGTGTGTGTTGGGTTTACAGTGGTAGTGCAGGCTTTAGTGTCAAGACTTTTGTCACAGAGGCATTTGTCAGGTAATCCTGCTAGAAACTTACGCCAGCAGATTGGAACCAATGTAAGAGTGATGGGCACAGAACTCAGGTCAAATGATGAAGTCACAACACCTGGGGGTTTCTTTATAGTTAGGAAAGTCGGGGTAATGGTAGCCCAGGATTGACTCCTTATAAAGCTCCATTCTGCAGCAAAGACTGGATCCCACCTGCTTTTGCCTCCACACTCCTCTGACACTACAGATCAGTCCAACACCATGCCAGGAAGACCAGGGGCTTGCCAGTGGGGTTATGTCCCTTTCTCCACAGGCTGGCCTCCTGAGTCATATCCTCATAGCCATCACCAGCTGTCACAGAACAGAAGCTGTTAGGATTGGGCTCCTCTGCAAGAAAGTTTGTGAGTGTGTGCATTTGTGCATGCACTCAGCGAACACCAATAATCATCTGAGGTGTGTGCACATGATACAGATGGATACGTTTGTGCATCCTTGGTGACAGGTGTGTGTACACATGCCACGAGGGTGGCCATGTATCTCAGTGTTATGTATCTGAGTGGAAATGCATGTAAGGAAAACAGAAGGGAGAGAGACTGGCCAGCCCTTTTTTTTTGCCTCTGCATTTGGTGGGAGCAAGGGATGAGACTGGGGGGTGGGACAGTGTGGATACAGTTCCCTTCCCCTGAGCCTGTTGCTGGGTATGATGAGGGCCCGCTGAACAGCTGGCTTCTCCTGGAAGTTTCTGACAAGCAGTAATGTCTTAAAACAAACAAACAAACAAACAGTGGCAAGGCCTGCACTGTCAGGGAGATCCACCAGAGCACCAGAGGGGTCTGATTCAATGAGAGAGCTGGAAACAATCCCCATGTGACCTTGGACAGTGATCTGCAAAGCAGAGGACCCTTCCCTGTCTGGCAGCCCATCACCAAAAGCTGCAGCCTGGGATCCCACATCTTCTCAGAGGGGCTCTGGGGCACTGCAGGGCCTGCATCAATGTTGGATGAGCCCGTGCTGTGTCTGCATAGCCTCGATACCATCTTCCTTCGTCTCACTTTTAGTGTAACTTGAGAACAAGTGTACCGGCCCCATCCAGGGACTTGTGATCTTATTGCCCAGAGTCACCTACAAGGGAACAGGGGCTGGGGTGGGGAGGCTGGACAGGCCTCTGGTAGTTATGTGTGTCCCGGGTTGGGACACGAGTCCAGTGGGGCCCAGCCTCACTGGGCTAGTAGTGCCAGCCTGGCCTCTTCTTGGCCCCTGGCTCTCGGTGCTGGGTTACACTTCCTCCTCCCGCCTCAGGCCACCTCACCTTCCCCGGGTGTCATCTGTCTGTTGATTTGTCCCTGGGGCAGTTCAGCCCCATTCACCCTTATCCCCACCCCTTGCTCTGGGGGTTCCCTGCTGGAGAAGAGGTTGGAAGGGCAGCAGCTAGACCAAGAGACCCCCCCCCCTAGAGGAAGAAAGAAGAATAACAACATCGGCGCCTTCAAGGCAGGTGAGTGTCCCCTACCTGAGTGCTCTGGGCCAAGATGAGGAGCTGGGCTCCTGACTCCAGGAATGCTCCTACTCTAACCCTGGCCATGCCCTAAGAGATCTCAGTGAGTGTGCTGGTAGTCTGTGGGCACCCTATATCTGTTGGCAGTGTGAGGGAAGAGGCTATGTCCGCGAGATGTACTGAATCAGGGCATTATGGCCAGCGGACAAGTTCCTGCTCTTGTAAACAGTTTACTGGGGCATTGCTGAACCTCCTTGTTTAAATGCTGTCTAGGCATTTTTCACTCAGCAATCGTGGAGCTAATCTGGCTCACAAGTCTAAAATATTTATCCCTTGGCCCTTTAAGAAAAAGCTTGCAACCCTATGAGCTTTTCCCCAGGGCTGCCCTGCTTTACCCCACGGTGGCCATTCTCTCCGGTCCTCCCACAGCTGCCCACCTCATCCCTATGCAACCCTCGCCCCATCTGCACAGCGGATATACCCTCTGCTGAATGTTCACCACCCGGGGAACATTACCTCAGGGTCCAGTCAGCTCTGGTGATGACTTCTCTCTGGCAAGAAGTGAAAGTGAATAGAGAAGTGAGCACCCCAGAATAGGCAGGGTAGGTCTGGCAGGACCCTTTCCCACTGTCAAATCAGATAACTTGACAATGCCCATTGTAGCTTCTCTGGACCCCCAAGTCAATGTTGGTACTTGGAAGGCTAGGCAGGCCATCTGACCATGGGCTCTGGTCACTTTCTGTGGGCAGACCAGGAGCTGGTGACAGCTAGGGTCTTGCTGAAGGAGTGGAGAAATGTTTAGAAGGTTGCAGGATGTCCTGAAAGGGACCCTGGAGCTCATCCCCTCCCTACCTGCTGCTCTGCTGTTTCCGTACCCTGGTCCTCATGCTGCACCCTGTCCTCAAAGCCCCAAGTCTTTATGAGCAAAACAAAACCCATTTTCTAGGCTTTCTGTTCACGTTTGAGTTCAGGGACCTGAACAGGGATGGAGGAAAACACCACTTGGCCTGAAGCTGCATCCCTGCTGCGACACCACTAGGTGGCGCCCAAGGTGCCAGCCTCTTACTCTTTCTGATGCTTGCCACCATTCACAGAGATCCAGTAACAGCCTGAAAGGCTGTGGTCACACTCTCTGCATCCCACTAACCTGACCAGCTCTGTCTCTCTTGAGGCTTCTCACAAACACCTCCAGGCTTGTGTCTCAGAGCGTTTCCTTGAGTAAAGACTATCAGGACCCACCTGTAGCTGTAATTTGCTGCCTGCTTATATTTTCCCTTAGAAACTCCCAAACTCTAAACCTCTTAACCAGCCTAGACCAGGCACAATATAGACAATGGAGATAGTTGGTGTGTCCAGTGTATTTACTTCATTTTAGCTGTCTAACATATGCTTCCTTAGTATCCAGCAGCCCTGCAAGAATCAGGGCAAAGAACACAAGACCCAGGAGCAGTCTTTCCCCCTCTGCCTTGGGTCTGAGTGGCGCCAGCATTCTAGAGGTCCAGATATGAAATGAAGAGCTCTGAGGCATGACAGGGTGGGCCAGAGGGTGCTGCTTATTTCCAGGTATAGTTTCCTAGGCCCTGTCTGGAGCCAGGAACAAACAGGGACCAGAGGCATAAGCTGGGATGGGTTCTAGGGCCTGTCATGAGTCCACCCCTCTCACCTGGCCACAGCTCAAGCCAGTACAAGAGGCTCCTCACCTAAGTCGGTGTCCAGTGGTCCTAGGCGCCACCTTGGAAGACTGTGGTTGTGTGGGGGGTAGGGAAGGTACCGCTTTTCACAGGGAGGGATAATGTCAGCAGAGATCCTAGACCAAGTGGTAGGGGAAAGGACACAGGGAGTGAGGCCAGAGGTGGGACTCTGCTTAGAGACTGGTGACAATGGTGAGTCCCCCAGGAGCAGCAGTTCCTAGGAAGAAAAGGTGGGTATTTCTGTCCACTGTGTCCCATCACATTGGCAGAGTCCAGGACAGCTTGTCCTCTTGAGTGTGGCCCCACAAAAGAGCCCTTAGTTGACATGCAGGTGCCATTTCTGTCTGGAACCGGGCTCCTGGAGAAGGCTGGCATCACTCACCGGGGTAATTACTGGTTTGGGTTCGATTTCCATTCAAAACAGTCATCCCAGCCTGAGCTGGTGTCAGATCTGAAGGCTGATTATTAGGAACATTTATCAACAGCTTCTCAGCTCTGAGCAATTACAGCTAACCTGCTGTTCCAGGGAAGTCACACAAGACTGCAGCCTCTTCCCTGCCCTCCCCCTACTCTCTCCCTCCCCTCCTCTTAGCAGCCAACCTGAGGGAGGGCAGGAAGTGGGTGCTACCTTATGAGTCACTGTCACCCGTGTGTAGGGGGCCATGTGCATGCCAGGCACCTGTGCTTCCCAGAAGCCCTCTCCTATCAGAGTCATGTGAGTCTGCATCCAATACACTCAGAACTGAGCTGAATCTGTGCACTTGGCAGATGGTAGCTCATGTACTGGCACTTTGTCACATGATATGTTTTCAACAGAGTTAGAGTCTCCAGAAGAGACTCAGACTGTCCCACGCCTTCAGGGCCCAGACAAAGATGAAGTAAGAGACACATTTATCTCTCGTGCATAATTAAAGGGATCTCTAGAAAGACCACTAATCAAACCAGATATTGTAGCTCAAATGTCTATAATCGCAGCACTTGGGGGCTGATGCAGGAGCATTGCCACAAGTTCATGGCCAACTTGGTATATACAGTGAGTTCCAGGTTAGGCCAAATGAGATAAAAGACACCATCTCAAGAAACAAACAAACAAACAAACCCTCGCAAATAAAAATAAATAATGTTTTTATATAATCTCTGGAAAATAATCAAGAGCCAGTGAGATGGCTGCCAAGCTTGATAACCTGAGCTGAATGTCCAGGACCCACGTGGTGGAAGTAGAGACCTGACTTCCCCAAGATCTTTTCTGGTTTCCACGTGTACAAGTATGCCCACATATTAATCAATTGTTTTAAAGTATCAAAACAAATGCACAAATGGCCTTGCTTATCTAACTCCGCTATTTTTAGATAGTGGTTTAAAATTCTAATCTTTAGTTGTGGACATTAGCGTTCTTTTAATTTAAGCAGTATTCTTGTGTAGTGCGTTTTTAGCATATCCTTAAATTCTGCATGTCTTTTCAGCCCAGCTGTCCCTGGCCTTGCCATCCTCACTTCCTTTTGGGAACTCACCCCTGTTCTCTTCAGCATTCACGTTTACTATGTTGGGTAGAGGGGCTCAACTTCTATTCTAGTGAGGGCCCAGGATGTCAGGGATCCAGGGAAACTGTCTGCCCCACCCCCATAGCTGTCCTTGTGTGCCTGTCCCCCATGTATCCATCTGGACCTGCTTCAACCTTGAGACACCTCAAAGAAGGCCTGCCATAAAGTTTATATAGTAACTAGAGGCCGGATGGTGCTGTGAGCATGTCCAGTCAGGGCAATACAGGTAAGCACACAGCATCCCTGGCACAGGTATATAAAAGGTGACAAAAGTGTCCTGGGTGTGTGCAGAAGTGGAGAAAATTACACTTGCCTGAATTCCTCCCAGGGAGAGGCCAGCATGTGGCTGAAAGAAGACAGTGAAGATCTCATTGTGACAGGGAGATGAACCACTGAAAAAGACATGGATGCATGCTAACCAGCCTTCTGCAGAGGGTAGGTCTTGTTTGTTGAAGGGCTCCCGTTGTGCTCAAGAGTCTCTATCAGGGAAGAAACTCCACCACCCACCACCCACCCACCACCCACCCACCCACACACCCCCGTCACTAGCAAATACCCTCTCCCTGCCATCCCCAGGCTGTACTCAGCTCATCTAAGGACGGAATGGCATTTCAGGAAGATCAAGATGCCAATACTTAATGCCTTGTTATAGGGAGGGCTGGGCCTGGGTCATTTGGCCACTTCAGGTCAGGATGCCTGTCATTATTGAGGGGGTGAACAACAGTCTCAGGGGACATGCAGAGAAACCTTTCTGTCTTGACTACTAATCAGTGATCTACCCTTTGAGCTGGCTCATCAGCCCTCTTGGTGGGAAGAGGTCAACTTGCCCCTCACATGTAGGAACAGAGCATCGTGTTCTGCCTGCCCACTCTGACACATACAGAACAGGTTTCTGAGCCTCAGCTTGCCTGTGAAATATTACTAGTGCCCAACTTACAGGGTTATGCTCCCCACTCAAGAAGGAAAGGCAGAATACTGTGACAGCTCAGACTCATGTTCCGTAAGGCCCAGGAGGGCAGATCCAGAACAAAAAAGTCTTTCTGGGCTTGAAGAAGATCCTGCTGAGTATACATCTTGATGCTGAAGTATTTAAGATGAGGTTTTGGAACCACTGTCCATCCCCTCAGGGTCAGGGAAGCCACCTGCTCCTGGGAGGTGTGATCTTGGGGACATGCAGTTTACCTAGCCCCTGGGAGGTATGTACATGGAGGTATGCAGTTTATCCAGCCCCAAGTTTCCTTTTGACCATCCTTCCCTAATCCTCCCCAAGGTGTCATGGGCAGAAGCCTCAGTAGCAGCTGAACCCACGGAGCAGCCTCGAGGTGAGAAGAATGGGCTCCCCACTACCACCACCACCACCCGAAGCTGGCTCCAGCTAATACGGTCACCTTTTTGTGTGGTCCACTTCTCCTGGCTTAATCCTGTGCAGGAAGAAGTCAAGGAGGACTTGAGAAAGTGCCAGTCTGAGTATCAGTTCTGAGAGCCTATTGGTTCTAACTAGAAGTTCCTGTTCTGCTGAGACAGGACAGAAAACATCTGGGATTGGGAAACGGTTATGAAAGATGAGATCTCCCTTCACGGTCCAAGCACACGCACCAGACTGTTCAGTGGTAGAGGAAGGTGGAGAGAGAAAAGCAGGACACTAGGAGGGTGGCAGGTTGGCTTATATCTTTCACACTCCCCACCTAGAACATGCCCATACTTATTGCAGTATCCAGAGGTTTGGCTCTGACCTTTCCTCCGTTTGTACCACACTTCCCATCTGTAATATTTGGAATGGGTGTGGGATCATCTCAGTGGCCATCTATGATGCTTTTGTATTCTGCAGTGGATGAGAGCTAGTGGAATAGCTCACTGTTTGCATGCCTCCCCTGGCCATTTACTTTCTCTAAAAGACTTTATCTGTTTGCTTTGAGACTAGAGACCCGGATCTCCAGAGTCCCGGTAGTGGTGGGGTCAGCAACATATCTGGGAAGAACTTTTCTACTCAAAGTTTGAAGTTAGGTCCCAAAGATATGTTTTAGGCATTTTATTAGAGATTCTACTTTATTAGAAGTTCTAATAAAAATGTACATTTTATTAGAAAATGTATTGTTGCTAACCCTTGCTGAAGTTCAGGATGTGATCTTTACAGGAGGATGGATGGGGAAGAATCATGAGGAAGGAGGTAGGTTGGAAGTTAAGGAAGTAATTAGGGAAGGGAAAGGCAGGGGCAGTGTCCCTAGGAGGAGCCTGGAGCATTGACAGGAACATCTGAGGAGCTGAGCACTGAAGAGTCTGTCCTGAGGCAGTGGGTGCTTCTGAGGGGTTCAGCAGAACAAAGAGGGGACATGATCAGATTGGCATCAGACAACTTCCCCTGGTGCCACTGGAGGATGGAGTTGAGAGGAACAAGTTGTGGCAGATATTATCCTGATGCTGAGCAGCTAGAGAGGACACCCTAATCCAGACTTGGCTTTGGGGGAGTAGACCTCAGAGATGCTCTCTCAGTAGAGAACATCAGAATGTCCCATGGTAGATAAAGGTGGATAGGGCAAAGCAAGAAGCTAAGATGGGGCCACAGTGGCCTGACTAAGATCATTCACAGAGGTATAAGGTGCAGACTGAATAGTTAGGCACCTAGGAAATCGACAAGGACACCCTACAGTGGGAAGTCCTGGGCAATATATGAGGTGCTAGATCTGAAGAGCAGGTAGAGAAAATAATTTGCAGACAGGAAGAGGCTGTGCAGCCATCAGACTGTGTACTCTTAGGTTAGGGGGCTAGTGGAAACGAAGCTGTGAAGACATGTGGTCAGCTGGGTGGAGTAAGGAGACAGGCTGAGAACTCAAGTGAATCTGTCTCATTGGCTTCTGAAAGGCACATTGTGTGTACTTGCGCCCCAGAACCTGTCCTCTGACACAGAGCTGGCCACATACAGGGCATCAGTGACGGTGCCATCTGTCTGTGGACCTTCCAAATGAGGTCTTTTACTTCAGTGCACTCCCTGCAGCCCAGTTTGCCATAGTAACCTACAGACACAGGGATGCATGGTCTCTGTTGCCATGGAAATCAGCAGTTGGCTATCCCTATGTGGCATGGCCACTGGACCTTGAGAATTTAGCCTGATCTTGACAAGCTTAGAAGGGATACCAGATCTGAAGGGTTTCTGTGTGCCAGTTAACCAGTGCTGGTGGTTGTTAGTCTAACTGTTGCATGGTGGTGAGGGAAGACCATCATTGTCAACAGACTCCAGATCTTTGTGTACAGTCTGATGTAAGACCATTCCCCAAACTCACCCCAGTCTCTGGCCATCATGGGACTAGGCCCTCTTTTCTTTCTCTCTGGGTTTGCACTCCTTCACCCAGACAAGAATTTTGTTCCCAGGAGGCACTCCCCGGCCCATGGGATCTCGGCATTCAAAGCAGAACAGGAAGCCTGGGCCCCTGAAACGGGGCCACCGAAGAGATAGGTAAGCACTTGAACACTCTGTGTTTGGCCCATGGACTAGCCCTTGCGTCAGCTCCGTCTACCACTCACTGGCCTCACCATTTTCTGTTCTGAGTTCTCCTCTTCTCCCTTATCACATGGGGTCCCCAAACTCTCACCACAAAGTCTCCCAAGTTCTAAACATGTGATCAAGGAGGTCTGCACCCCTGGGATCTGCCTAGCACCTCAGGGATCCTCCACCACTCAAATAAGGGCCTCTCCCCAATGCCTCAACTCTTCTGCTCACTCCATGTTCTACCTTCTGCCTCCTCTGGTGGGCTCCTCCACCCAGCTTCTGCCTGTTCTCTGTAACCCCAGCCCAGCTTCATTGCCACAGCCAGTCACTGCTGTCTTTGTTCTGGTCTGCCTACCTTCCATGCTAGACATACAGAGCGAACAACCCTGCAGAAATCCCTCCACCCTCATCTATCACTTAATCTATTTTATGAGGCTGCTGAGACCAGGACACTCGAGGAGGCCTTAAGTGACCACAGTGTGGCTAGGCAATAAGTGGGGATAATGTGATGAGCCTGCAAGGGTGTGGAGAGTCACCTCTTCTTTTCGTCCTCAGGAGAACATCCCGGAGGAAGTACTGGAAGGAAGGAAGGGAAATCGCTGGGTGAGCTGGCTGGGGAGGAGGGAGAGCTGGCCCTGGAGAAGGCCATCCACAAGAGAGATTTGTGGGGAGGTGGGACAGTGTGGGTGGCTCTCTAGTCGTGTTGTGGTGTGTGTGAGAGGTGGGGTGTAGGGAAGGGTGTGGCCACTGGGTAAAGCTATATTACTTTGACTATTATGGGCTTGATTTGTTCCTGTCAGATCCCCTGTGGTCCTTTTGCCTCTTCACCATCCAGGTAGCACTGATGAAAGGCCCAGAGGCCCAGCTCTGTTCACCAGCCTTCCCTGGGGCTCTCAGCTAGACCTCCCCAGGGATGAGTTACCATGTAGCCAGTCTGTGGCCTAGGGGCACTACTGATTGGATCATGAAGCTAAAGCTCGGTCTTCATTATCTGTGTATGCAAGTCTCTGGCCCCAGGCTGGCCTCTCTACACCTATCTTTTGCAAACAGCAGATAAGTCTTACCCAGGACTCCTAACCAGCACATCATTACTGGTATTGGGATCCCCAGGATTCGTTTCTTAGCCAGAAGGGTGGTCAGAAATAACTACCTGCAAAGGAAGGAGCTGAGCCTTATCTGTACCAAAGGCAGAAGGATGGGATCCCCTCTCCAGCCGAGGAGGACCTGGGGGCCTGCAGGAGTGCCAAGAACCTAGGGAATCTGCCTGCCCTTCCAAGGAAAAGGGCTAGAGAAATTGGGGCATCTGGGGCTCTCTTCCCTACCTCCTATCCCATGGATGTTGGCCATAGACCATTGATGAGCTGTGTGGTGATGATACCCTAAAGAGACATTCTGTACAGAATTGGGGGTCTCAGTTATGGCCCTGTGGCAGAGACCTCCCATGCTCTCCTCTTCTACATACAGTCTCAGAGCAGGTTAACTCTGTAGCCTGGGGAATCTCATGAAGGAAAGGTATCCCTTGAGCCTAGTTTATGGTCTTTTGGGAAGAAGAGGAGGACAAGGTTGTAGTAGAGAGCTCCAAAGTGCTGCCTCTGCTATCATGACTGATGTAGCCTGCAGGACTCCATTCATTTGTATTTTGCAGCTCCTGTATTTTGAGTGATGTGAGCTAACGAGTCTTCTTCCTACATCCAACACACCATAGAACATCAGGTCTGCCAGTGTCTTTGAGATCCTACGTCCAACCCCTTGTTTAACAGGCAAAATTGGGGCTTTGGGGCCAGGTCACACTGCAAGTTCATGGGAGAGTCAGGCTATCTCCTCAGGGCTCTTCCTATGCACTGAAGATGAGGGGGCAAAATTTTACTGTGTGGGAGACATGGGGCTTCCTGGGAATGACATTGGCCTTGTGACTGCGCTCTTGCCTTAGCTAAAGAGAGACCTTGAATAATATGTGGACATCTACAGCTGATGGCTGGGCTTTCAAGGATTCTTGGACATAATATATTTCTAGGCTGATTTGGTTATGGAATTTTCTACACCTCTATTTTATTCACGTCCTGTAGTACCACCCTGGCTCTTTCAATATCCCTTAAGGTTGGGCCAATCTTCATAATTCAAAATGGTTTCCACATTTCACCAGCGATGACCAGTCCCCACATGGACATACCTGTCCATAGATGGACAAGGTGGTAAGTAGCTAAGTAGTCTCAGGGATTGGGACTGAGCTATAGGATCACATATAAGTTAGGAACAGTCAGTAAGGGGTGTCCAACCTTTAGGCTTCTCTGGGCAACGCTGGACAAGGAAGAATTGTCTTGGGCCACACATTAAACCCAGGTGTGTTTACCCCATGGACCACAAGATGCAAGAGCACAGCTGTTTGTATCTTGCTTGACATTGTGACAGCACTACCTAGGCCTCATGTGGCTTGTAGGCCACAGGTCAGACATCTCTAGAGCCAGTTAGGGATATAGGAAAGCAAAGCAATAGAAGTTTGGCTCTTGGCCTACCATGTTTGATTCTAGGTCTTACCACAAGAAGTTTCTGAGGCCATGATCATAGTGCAGCCATATCATGCATGACCTTTGAGTTTTTTTATCTTCAACGCCTTGAATATCATGCCCATTTCATCTACTCACATTGGCATCTCATCATCGTTTAATGAAAAGTGCCTAAGATCTAATAATAACTAATAATAATAAGAGCAATAATAATTTTAAAAGAACAGAATGGATAAATAGAGTAATACTAATAAGAGGGTGGATGGAACTCAACAATATTAATAACAACAGTAAACATAAGTGATCTAAACACTCCCAATTAATGACCAGACTTACTAGATTGACTAAAAATAGGACAACTATATGCTGCCTAAAAGATAATCATTTCAGATATATAGTCACTGAAGTTAAAAGTAAAGTCACAGAAAAAGATGCCACCTCTGAAATCTTTAAAAAATACTTTGGGGGATAGAGAGATGGCTCAACAGTTAAGAACATTTACTACTGTTGCAGAGGACTCGGGTTTGGTTCTTGGCACATGGTGAGTCACAGCCATATGTGACTCCAGTTCCAGAGGATCCAGTGCTCTCTTCTGTCCTCTGCAGGCATACATGTGGTACATATACTAACATGCAGGCAAACCACTCATATGCATAGAATAAATACATCTTTAATTTGTATTTTATTCATCTATTACTTGAGAGTTTCATATGTGGATGCAATGTATTTTGATCATATCCACCCTCACTTCCAACTTCTCATATGTCCTCTTCCCAACTCCATACCCTCTTCTTATTTAATATACCTCTGAAACCTTAATTCTTTGCACCCCAGGAATGCTTTCTTCCTCACTGAAGCTGTGTCAGTTCATAGAGACCTTCAGCCTTCAAACTCCTATGTTGTTTTTATTAATGTGTATGGGTATTTGGCATACATGCATGTCTGTGTACCACTTATGTGCCTGGTGCCCATGGAGGCCCAAAGAGGGCATCAGATCCTTTGGAACTGGGGTTACAGGTAGGGTCCTCTGGAACTAGAGTTACAAATAGGTGTGAGCTGCCATGTATGTGCTGAGAATTGAACCCAGGTCCTCAGGAAGAGCAGTTAGTTCTAGCCACCTAGCAATCTCCCCAGCTCCCCAAATTCCTAGTTTTAATCTTCACTCTGAGTAATCTCTTATTCCTTTTCTATGTGGATGCTCTAGCTTAATGTTACAGCAACTCACCATCCTTAGGGAGTAATTGTCTGCCTTTAGAGTCCTGGTCTCCAGATGCCCACAGCTTTCTCTGAGTCGCCAGCAGTGCCCAGCAGTACTCCAGTCTCCCACAGCTGTTTCAAAGCTCTCACAGAACACTGCTTTCATATACTACACTTCCCTACTCATCCTCAGCTGCCAGAAGACTCGGACTTTGCAGAGGGAAGGATGCTCATCATTCTCTACACGCTACCCTGGGCCCCAACTTCCCCACATCTATAGAAATCTATGCCTCTCGTCGCTGACACACTGAGGTATATAGGTGTCACTCTTCCTGTTAGCCTCGGCATCAGAGATCTAAAAACCCTCTCCATGTCCTCTGGCACCCCAAACAGCCTGTTCTAGTTCCTATCCACTTCCAGCATATGTTCCCACTCCATTTTCCTGACTCCTTCCTCAGCAACACAGTTAAAAGCAGTCCCCAGTAGTGAATTTTAGAAAGTCCCATCTCTCCTTTCCTCGGGGCCTGTCAGCTCCACTTCCTCACCTGCTGAGCCCTCAGCCAACTCCAGCCTGGCCTCTGTTCCCACTCCTCCACCCGTGATACTGTTGCAACTAATTCTTGCTTCCAGCCTTGCCTCCTGGCAGTCCTGGACACAACCAAGCACATCCCACCTCCCGGGACCCCTCTTCCTCTGCTCTTTGTGACGCTGTCCTCTCCTTGTTTGCTGCCCACCTTTCTGATGCTCACTTCTTCATCTTTGATGTGAGAATTTCTATCTTGGTTTCTTTCCTCCCTCCTCCTAGTTTCTGGTGATCCCATTAGTGAAAAATAGCTTCTGCTTTGGTTTTAGGCTGAGATAGCATCATGCCCAAGAACCTTACCCTTCCTTTGCATTTTCGGGTGATCACTTCTTGCTTCCTGTGTATTGAAGTTCCCTTCTTAGGTCTACAAACATTTGGGATCATTGTGAGCACTCAAGGAGTTCACCTTGTATCGATATGGACATCCTTCCTGATTCCAGAGTGGACTTCTTTGAAGTCTACTTAGCCTCTAATATATAATTACTCCAGCTTTGTCTTCATTAGTGTTTGCCTTGGCATCTTTCTTCATGCTTTTTACTTTTAACCTCACCAATTTTGTACCTGAAGTGTTGTTTTTTTGCTTTTGTTTTTGTTTTGTTTTGTTTTTAGTCAACAGATAACTGCACCACCTTTATTCAACCTAGTAAATTGGGTTCTTTAGACCACTTACATTTATTGTGTTATTTATATATATCATTGAATTCCAACCTACTCTCTTGCTATTAGTACTCTATTTGTCTTCCTGTTCTTTTTAATCTTTTCTTATGATTGGTGTGTGTGTGTGTGTGTGTGTGTGTGTGTGTGTGTGTGTGTGTGTGTAGAGGTCACATGTTCATGCTATGTACACATATGGAGTCCGTATGACAATTTTGTGGAATTGATTTATTCCTTCCAACCTCATGTAGATTCTAGGATTCAAACTCAGGTCTCCAGGTTTGTAGAACAAGCACCCTTATCTGTTGATCCATCTTGCTACATCTCTCCCATTTTCAGTTCCTTTGCTCTCTCTGGCATCCTTTTTTGTTTTGTTTTGTTTTATTGCTTTTGAAATAGAGTCTTACTATATAGCCTTGGCTGCCTTGGAACTTGCTGTGAGGACCACACTGGCTTGGAACTCACAGAGATCCACCTGTCTCTGGCTCTCTGTCCAGGATTAAAGGTGTGCGGTACCACATCTAGCTGGCATTTGATTTTTAATTTTTTCCTCAACATTACTTTAGCTATTATTATTGTGTGTGTTTGAAGGTTGCATTTGTGACACAGTGCAAAGGAGCCAGCTGGTATGTGGTGAGGGTTACTGCACTGAGTCTGTAGATCAATTTAGGGAGCATTACCATCCTGATTCTATGTAGTCATCTGATCCATAAATACAGGATGACTTTCTCTCTAGAAGTTTGGAGTTTTCTTCCTTTTTTTTTTCAATTTGTGTGTGTGTGTGTGTGTGTGTGTGTGTGTGTGTGTGTGTGTGTGTGTGTGTTTATATGTGGTGTGCATGCTCATGTGGGAGCAGCAGCACCCAGAAGAGAATGTTGGATGTCCTGCTATACTGTTCTCTACTTTATCTCCTTGAGCCAGAGTCTCTCATTGAACCTGCAGCCAGGATGGCAGCCAGCAAGTCCCAGTGAGCCTCCTGTCTCCACCTTTCACAACCCTGGGGTTACGGGCACGTGCGTGGCCACGTCTAGCCTTCTATGTGGTTCTGCGATCTGAACTCAGGTCCTCATACTTGCACAACACACTCTGTTGCTGACTAAGCCATCTCCTTAGCCCAAGTTTGAAGTTTTCAATGTACAGTCTTGAAATTCTTTTTAAAAATTATCCTACAGTATTTTATTTTTTGATGCTGATAAATTGAATTGTTTCATTTTAGACTGTTTGTTGAATGTTTATAAGAACATAACTGATTTTCTATGTCGACCTTGTGTTCTGAAAACTTTTTGCATTTGTTTATTAATTCTGGAGTATTTTAGTGGACACAATCAATGTTCTTAAAACAGTATCATATCATCTGCATGTAGAGGACAGTTTTCCTTCTTCTGTTCTAGTCTGGGTGCCTTCTCTTCACCTTTTTCCTAACCATCTTGGGTAGACCCTCAAGTGGGGAAGTAGATTTGTCTCTGGGGCAGATTTGTTTGGCTTTTCACCTTTAGTGTCTTGTCAGATGTGGGTTTTTCATAGATTTGCCTTATAAATTAGGAGTCCCCTTCTGGTCTTACTCTGTTGAATGGCCTTTTATTATGAGAAGGTATTAAATTGCTGGAGTGTTTTGTTTTGCATCTACTGAAGTGATAATATGGGCTTTACTCTTCATTGTATTTATATTGTGTTTTCTGTTAATTGGTTTTTGCAAGATAAGTCAATTTTGCATTTCTGAGATAACTCCCAGTTAGTCAAGATGTATAATCTTGATGTTGCTAGTTTCAATTTGCTAGTTATTTTTTAATGAGGAAAAAATTTGCATGTACCTATCATTTCCCATTTCCAGTGTTCTTCATACACTTAGACATATATTCAAATTATTTATTTTACATATTCAAATTACTACACTACTATTCTTTGTGCTGTCCCTGGAAGACTTAGGTTAAGACTTCTTCTAGTGCTGATTTAGTCTCTCTGTTTCTGTGAAATGGTCTTTATCTTGCCTTCATCTTTGAAAGATATTTTGGCCATCAGGAGAGTCGAAATTAACCAGGCATTTGCGTAAAATTTTCTCTTGGTGCTTACTCTAGTTCGTAGTGTTTTGAATGAGAAGTTTCTTTTGTTCATTCTCTTTGCAATGTCTGCCCTGCCCCTGCTTTTGTAGATGCCTTTAAGATTTTCCCTTTATTACTAGTTTTCATCAATTTGATTATGAGGGGCCTTGCTGTACTTTCTGCATGTTTCTTAGGTTGAGGTCTTTAGAGAGTGTCAGATCTACAGATTGGAGCGACTAAGGATATTATTTCATCATATTTTTTTCTATCCCCCTCTTTTCTGGACCCCCAACTTTAATGACACCTGTGCAGATTGCACCTGTGTAGATTGCACCTGTGCAGATTGTACCTGTGTAGATTGCACCTGTGCAGATTGCACCTGTGTAGATTGTACCTGTGTAGATTGCACCTGTGTAGATTGCACCTGTGTAGATTGCACCTGTACAAATTGCACCTGTACAGATTGCACCTGTGTAGATTGCACTTATGCAGATTGCACCTGTGTAGATTGCACCTGTACAGATTGTACCTGTGCAGATTGCACCTGTGCAGACTGTACCTGTGCAGATTGCACCTGTGTAGATCGCACCTGTGCAGATTGCACCTGTGCTGATTGCACCTGTACAAATTGCACCTGTACAGATTGCACCTGTGTAGATTGCACTTATGCAGATTGCACCTGTGTAGATTGCACCTGTACAGATGGTACCTGTGCAGATCGCACCTGTGCAGATTGCACCTGTACAGATGGTACCTGTGCAGATCGCACCTGTGCAGATTGCACCTGTGCTGATTGCACCTGTGTAGATTGCTCTGTACAGATTGCACCTGTGTAGATTGCACCTGTGCAGATTGCACCTGTGTAGATTGTACCTGTGCAGATTTCACCTGTGTAGATTGCACCTGTGCAGATTGCACCTGTACAGTTTGCACCTGTGTAGATTGCACCTGTACAGATTGTACCTGTGCAGATTGCACCTGTGTAGATTGCACCTGTGTAGATTGTACATATGCAGATTGCACCTGTACAGATTGCACCTGTGTAGATTGCACCTGTGTAGATTGCACCTGTGCAGATTGCACCTGTGTAGATTGCACCTGTGTAGATTGCTCCTGTACAAATTGCACCTGTACAGATTGCACCTGTGTAGATTGCACCTGTGCAGATTGCACCTGTGTAGATTGCACCTGTGCAGATTTCACCTGTGTAGATTGCACCTGTGCAGATTGCACCTGTACAGTTTGCACCTGTGTAGATTGCACCTGTACAGATTGTACCTGTGCAGATTGCACCTGTACAGATTGCACCTGTGTAGATTGCACCTGTGCAGATTGCACCTGTACAGTTTGCACCTGTGTAGATTGCACCTGTACAGATTGTACCTGTGCAGATTGCACCTGTACAGATTGTACCTGTGTAGATTGTGCCTGTGTAGATTGCACCTGTGCAGACTGTACCTGTGCAGATTGCACCTGTGTAGATTGCTCTGTACAGTTAGCACCTGTGTAGATTGCACCTGTACAGATTGTACCTGTGTAGATTGTACCTGTGCAGATTGCACCTGTGTAGATTGCACCTGTGCAGATTGCACCTGTGTAGATTGCACCTGTGTAGATTGCACCTGTGCAGACTGTACCTGTGCAGATTGCACCTGTGTAGATTGCTCCTGTACAGATTGCACCTGTGCGTGTTGCGCCTGTGTAGCTTGCACCTGTGCAGTTTGCACCTGTGTAGGTTGCACCTGTGCAGATTGCACCTGTGTAGGTTGCACCTGTGTAGATTGCACCTCTGTAGATTGCACCTGTACAGATTGCACCTGTGCAGATTGCACCTGTACAGATTGCACCTGTGTAGATTGCACCTGTGCAGATTGCACCTGTACAGATTGCACCTGTGTAGCCTGTTTGACACTGCTTCTCAGTTAACTGATACTGTGGATTTTTTCCATAGTTTTTCTGTTTTACTTTAACATACATATATTTTTGAGACAAGGTGTCCATGCAGTTCTTGCTGGCCTCAAACATGACATATTCCTGTCCCCACCTCCCTAGAGCTGAAGGTACAAGAGGTACGACTGACCTAGCCTTGGAGTAGGTCTCTCTGTGGCTTTGAGTTGAGCGATCTTTTCTTTGTAGTATCTAGTACTAGCGATGCATTTGAAGTGTTGGCTATAGCTGTCGTTCCTCCTGCCATGTTTATAGCTTCTCTTACTTCCCATGCGTGGAGTAAATTCGCAGAAATGTTTTTAACATCTTTCCTTGACTTGTCTTCAGTCTCACCTGTGGGCTTCTCCTTGTGCCGCCTTTACCCTCAACACTCTAAACTTGAATGTCTGGGTTTTTTATTTGCTTGTTGGCTAGATTTGTTTTTTATTGGTTTGTTTGTTTTCCCACACCAACAACCACTTTGACAAGTCTCTGGATGTCAACCAGATGTCTTACCATTCAGCTCTGCTGCCTCCAGGAGTCAGTGTGTCCCCCATGTTCAGCCCCACAACACCACCCCTATTTCAGAGGCTAACAAGTCTCCAGCTGCCTCCTGTACTTCTAGCCAACCAGCTATGATTTGGGCGGCCTTGTGATCCCCTGGTAATTTGCCAGAATGGATGGTGGAACCCAAAAAGCTGCTTTCTTGACTATTACCAGTTTATTATAAAGGTCAAAACTTAGGAACAGACAAATAGAAGAGATGCACAGGACAAGGTGTGGAGGCAGCCTCTGGCTTCTCCAGTGCATCACCCTCTCAGATGTTCACCAGCATGGAAGCTCTCCAATACCCAATGTTTAGGGCTCTGTGGAGGTTCTGTTACATAGCTGATCAATTAGGCCTTTGGAGAATGGTAGCTGAACTTCAGCTCCCTTACTCTCTCCTGATCTGAGTGTGGGACTGAAAGCTGGAACCCTCTAGTCACATGATTGGTCCCTTTGGCAACCAGCCTATAACCTGAAGTGATCTGGGAGCCTGAGCTGTGCTGGCATAGCCCAGGTTGATTAGAACAAGCTTCCTATTGCTGGGGAAATTCCAAGGATTTTTAAAGTTCTGTAACAGGAACTGGGTTGGTGGAGGAGAGTCCAAATATATGTTTCTTCCCACACTACACAAGTGATTGATTTTTTTTTTTCCTTCTGGTTGTGGATCCTGTTTTCTTTATGTTTTCGTGTCTAGTACTTTCTGTGAACTTTGTGTTGAGGTGATGGACTCCATTCTATTCCTTGAGTAGTGTTGTGTTATATCTAGTGTTGTGACACAATATAATCCTTTGGGCTTAGTCCAACCTGGGGTTTCCTTTCCTGTATTGTGCAAGCCGAACCAGGGCAGCCTATAGGGACTGACTTGATCCCACTGTTAAGGCAGTGCTCCTCCAAGGAATGGATCTGTCCTAGGGAGTAGCGCATCTTTCCACACCTATGGGAACAAACTGTTCACATCCCTCTGAGTAGACATTTCTATGTCTACTCTTTGGTGATTCATTCCCTATCCTCAAGTGGTTTTCTTACACGTACACGAAAAGTAGCCCTCAGCCAGGCCTGACAGAGCTGTCTGTCTGAAGCGTGTGGTCTGTCCTTATCTTCTGTCTTCTCTTACCTGTGTAGCCCCTTATATTCTCATTACCAAATTCTAGTTGTCTTAGTCTTGTTGAACTCTGGCCTCCATCTTCTCCATTCAGAAAGACCACTTGGCTCTGTTTAAATTTTCTGCCCCAAACCTGTGGTCTGGAAACTCCAGCCATCAGTTTGGGGCACATGTGCCCACCTTGGATGCTTTCCATAACCGTGGATTATATTTGGGTAATTCTACTAAGCTGTGATCTCTCTGAGACCAGGATGTCTTGCTTCCACATTGTACCTTTAGTGGAGGGCCATGCACTGAGTAGGCACTCACAAAAGGGCATGTCTGGAAAGGAGAATCAAGGCCTTGGAGTTCTCAGTGGCCTGGGTATCCCTGGGCTGTCAGCTCAAGCTCAGGTGTTTTGGGTAGTTATCTTACTTAATATTCACAACACTGTGAAATAGCTGCTAGACTCCCTGTGGATTCCTGTGGTACAGCTGGGGCTCTGAGATTTAAACCTTAAAGTCACAGAGCTGAGCCCAGAGCAGGATCGGAGCCAATCTGCTGAATTCTGTGTTTGCTCTTAAGTTCCTTGCAGCCCACCATCTCCAGTGCTCCAGCTGGACTTGGCCTGTCTTGAGACTCTCCAGCACTTGCTCTTCTACACAAACCCTAGAACATTTTCCATTTCACAGCCTCACCCAAGGGAAATCCCAGGCAGGTTCCCCCATCCCTGTACAATTGGGAAAGCTGGAGCTTTCCTAGTTCAGACCCTGAGGTATATGGTGCTGGTGTTTTCAGCCTCAAGGGATGTTGTATTGGAACCAATCCTAGACCATCAGACACTGGGGGAGGACAAGAACCTGAACTTTCAAGAGCTCCCCTGGTGTTTGTAATATCCAGGTAGATTGGGGAACCAAGTCTGGGAAGAAGACAATAAATAACCATTAGGAAAAGAAATGGTGACCTATTGCTACCTACACCAACTTCACAACACCTTTTAGAACCATGGTGGCCTCAGGGAGTATGTACATATGTGTGTTTATGTACATTGTATATATGCATATATACATATGTAAAATAGTATTTTAAAAACACATGTTCATTTTAGTGAATATAGATTACCTGAAACAATATAAAGAAAAACAAAACTACTTATGGCGTTCAGTGGTTAAGAGGACATACTGCTCTTACAAAAGACCCAAGTTTGGTTCCCAGCATCCACTTCAGGTAGCTCACAGCTGCCTGTAACTCCAGCTCCAGGAGGTTCTGACACCCCTGAGCTCATGTTCTCCTGCACTCATGTGCACATACCCCCCAACACACACAATACACATAATTAAAAATAAAATAAAAAATTTAAAACTACCTGTACTCACAACACTCAGAGGTAAAGTCTGTTGATGGGTGATTAATTTCCATCTTAAACTTTCATTGGAGTATTTATGCTGTACATCAACATACACAAATTACAAGCTTCACAGCTTCTAATGTCTACAGATATGCACAGTCAGGTTAACACCACCTGTCCTGATGAGAAGAACACTGACACCCTACAACCCCCTGAGGAGATCCTTTCTGGAAACTGCATCTAATAGTTATCCTGACTTCTAACATGACATTAATTTCACCCTCTGTTTGGCATTCATGCAAATGGGATGATTTACTATCTTCACGTTTAATCTGGCTCCTTTTGCTCAATGTGAGATTCATCTCTTAGGCATGTGGTTCTACTGCGGTTCATGTATTGTCCTTGTATAGTATTCAGGCAGGTGACTCTGGCACGAGGTCTGCATCCATTCTGCTGATGGGCATTTGGGATGCTTGGAGATTGTTAGCAATGCCACCATGGACATTCTTGTATGTATCTCTTGGCTCTTACATATGCTTGTCCACAGGATGTGTACTAGGAGCAGGGTTGCAGAGGCTTACTTAAATTCAACTCTAGTGGCTGCTGCCACAGTTCTCCAGAATGCTCCTGCCAGTGTCCCTCCACTGCAGGGTGTGAGTCTGGGTGGCTGGAAGCCCCTGCCAATGCTTTGTCTTTGTGTTTTCACTTCAGCTATCTTAGTAAGTGTGCAAAGCATGGAGTTGTGGTCTTGCTTTTCACTCCTCTAGTGAATGATGAAATCGAGTATTATTTCATTGATGCATTTCTTAACAAATACGTCATTTACATGGCCAGTTCTCGTAGTCCTTAGTTCACTACAAAGACAAGAAAGTAAGTCCAAAGGCTCTTACTATGGAGTCAAAACATAATTGTTTTAAATAAATTATTCAACCATTTGGTGAAATCTGACCAATCAGTTGTCTGGAACTAGCGGAGCCCAAAGAGAAAACGTGTATTCTGCTGTTGCTCTCTATGCTTCCCACTTGCTCCAACAACAGTGCTTATGTCTTTGTTGGAATGCAACTTTATGAGATACTGCAGATATTACTCCAGAAGAGGCACTGTGATGAATGAAAAGCTTACATTTAGAGAGAGGATGGAAGCCTTCCCTGGCAGATTCTGATCTCAGAGCTAGTGCTGGTGTGGTCCTACTGGGAACTGTCTTAGGAAGTGCTGGGGGTGAGTGGTGAACACTGCAGAATGGGTCCTACAGTGACATCATTTGTTCTGAGTTGTTCTTCATCACTAATAAAAACTGTTAGTGTTTTTAATGGGCTTAAATTCCTATTAAGCACTATTTGAAAAACTATCTTGGACGTTATCTATAAGATTATGCAGTATGAGTTTGTTTTTAAGTAGAAATTTTCTGTTTTGTCATGTAAAGTTTTCATGTAATATATTTTCCAGGAGCTAAATATAACAAATATGTTTAATGGCTGTGTGATGATTTTTGTAGATTAACAAATCTACAAAATCTAAACATCTCCTTATTTGGATTCTTTCCATAATTCCTAAATTTATGACAAACATAGGGCATAAATGTCCATGTTCTTGTGGTTATTTTCTTAGAAAGGCTTCAGAGAAAGAAAATTAATGGTTCACAAAGAATGAATGTCTTTAGAGATCATTGATAATGTTCATATTCTCATATTGGCTTCCAGAAGGCTATCGGTAGACTCTCCCTAAGGAATAGGAAAGTGTAGCTACCAAATTTGCATGATCTCAGGTGGAGTGGCTGTGGCCTAAGAAATAGGATTTTAAAATTTTTAACCTAGGAAAAAAATCTGTGATTTTTTTTTTTTGTAACCTGATAAAACACAGCCTCTGGATTTAGAAACAGGATCCAGTGAGATATCCAGCTCCCTGCAGTTGATGGAAAGAATGTCTGGATGCTGAGGCTTTTGCCTTCCTGTTTGTTTCCTTTTGTAAATAAATCTTTATCCCACCTGTTACTTGTATCTGTGTGTAAAAAGACATAGGGATAGACTTTTTTTCTTCTGAGTGGTAGCAAGTTGATCTCTAAACCATTTGCTAAACACCTGACATTCCTTGGGTGTGTTTGAAAGACCATCTATGTCATGAGCCCTTTTTTAAAAAAATGACTCTGTATACTGCCTGTCTCTCTGCTACATTGCTGCAACCGGTCCTTCTTGTGTTTGTGATCCCAGTTGGGGTACAGGTTTGTGGTATGCATGAAGATGCTGGAAAATGCATAGTGCAGTTTGGTGGCTGACCGGGCAAGTCCCTTCATGTTGTACTTTTACAAAATTTCTTTGGTTGTCTTGGAAAATTAGCTTGCTCTTCCAGATGAAGTTTGAAATAAATTCTTCTGGTTGTAAGAAAAGCTCCCTTCAGCTGTGATTAGAACATGCAGTTCTAATGCCAGGCGGGAAGAGGGGGTGATCACAGCAGCTAGGCTGTTTGTGTAGGTAACATGGGGAGGTCATTAGATTTTTCATTGTTTTCCGCATACAACTAAGGCATTTCTTGAATTTTATAGATATTATTTACTTAAAGATTATTTGAATATAATGTTTCTTATTTATTTTAACTAGATGTTTCAGCTATGTGGGAAAAGCAATAATTTATGAACAGCTATCCTATGGTTATCAATTTCATTAAACTGTCAATTCTAATAGTTTTCAGAGACTTACTAGATATATAAATAATAATCAGTTTATCTTTTTTCTAGTAATTATATGAAAATACCCCACAAATTCTTGCATTGGCCAGAACTAACAGGACGATGTTTAGTTGTATCCAGTGCACTGTGTCTTGTCAAGTGAATATAATGCAGTTCCCAGTTTACTTCTCTCTCTCTCTCTCTCTCTCTCTCTCTCTCTCTCTCTCTCTCTCTCCCTCCCTCCCTCCCTCCTTCCCTCTCCCTCCCTTTCTCTCTCTCTGTCCCTCCACTCACCTCCTCTTCCCTCTTCTCTTCCTCCTTCCTCTCTTTCTCTCTCTCTTTCTCTCTGTCAGTCTGTCGGGCTCTCTGTTTCTGTCTCTTTCTCCCTCCCCTCTCCTCTCTTCTCTTCTCTTCTCTTTTTCCTCCTCTCCTTCTCCCCTCCTACCTCGGGCCTTACAGTGTAGCCTAGTTGGCCTACTCTCTATGTAGCATGTTAAGTTTAGAGATTTACCTGTTTTTCTATGTGAAAAGCAGATCTTATACTGTGAGACACATGTATCCTATAGTGATCACTATGGTGACATCCCTGGCCATCATAAAGACTGAGATTTTTATGGAAAGTTCACTTCATTGAGATGCCAGTCCCAAAGCCTAGCAGATGTTCAGATATGCTCTGTCTCTTCTGAGCTTGTAAAATCCTTTCCAAGGGCTTCAAGTTCTTTAATGACATTCCACATGTCCCTTCTTGGGTCTAGATAGAGACAGAGCCAGGGTGTGTGTGTGTGTGTGTTTCTGCATGTGAAACAGGAAGTAGCTATGGCGATAACCCCATCTGTAATCCACAAACTGGGATGCATATATTGTGCTTTCCTGTCGTAAACATGTGTCCCAGCTTGTTCACATAGCATTCTATGTGTACACATGCATGTACGTCACTCATTAGCTGTGCCAGCATGTATACACAGATAATATCTAGAGATATCTCTGCTTTGTATGTACATTGCATACATGTTCCTTAGTATAGCCTACCTTTGTGCCCATGCTTGGGCACATGTGTCTGTGCAAACACAGCTGGAAAGCACATCTCACATATATCTGGCTAAGGGAATGGCAGTTATTCAGCAGAGCCTTGGTGCTCCTGTGACTTGCTTTTTGTCATTACAAAGAGTCTGTCAAAGGCCCAGAGTGTGAAGTGGAAGCCCCATGGGCAAGGGGGAGTGTGGAGGAGGAAGGAAAATCCTCTGCTAATTGTGGTTCCATTTTAGAAATCCTCTGAAGAGAGGTGACCCTGACCTAGAATCCATGTTGTCTGAGCTTCAGGCTCAAGGAGTATCCTCATCCTCACTGGCCGTCATTGAGGCAAAAGAGTTGGGGCTGTGCTCTGTGCCCTTAGGGGAGTCATGACCACTCCAAGCCTGGAGTGCAGGCCCAGATGCTGAGCTTACATCTACTGAAAAGCCCCTAGGCTAGACTCAGGGAAGCTGACTAGTGTTGCTATGGCAATCTGAAATAAGTATCTTTTTGGAGCAGCAGGATGTAGAGTACATAGATAACAGGCAAGGATAAGGTGGGGGCAGTTGTCTGTCTCTGTCTCTCTGTTGCTCTTTCTATATTGCTCTCTCTCTGTCTCTCTCTGTCTCCGTCTCTCTCTGTCTCTCTGTCTCTCTCTGTGTGTCTCACTCTGTCTCTGTCTCTGTCTCTGTCTCTGTCTCTCTCTCTCTCTCTCTCTCTCTCGTGTGTGTGTGTGTGTGTGTGTGTGTGTGTGTGTGCGCGCGGAGAGTTGGAATACCTGGGAAAGTGAAATTAGTATTTGATGGAGAATATGTGTATGTTAAGCATGCAAATCCCAGGTACTTGGCATGTATATTTGTGGAATATAATTTTGTGTATGGGCATTAGGAAAATTTGGAATGATGGAGGTGATATGTGGGTGACCACTGTCTGCAGGTCAGTTTTCTCTCCTGTGTAAATGAGGTATGACATGCTCCTGTGCATGATGCAGTTTGAGAGCATCATGGATATACATGTACCCAAAATACATGCGTGGTATATATCAAGTAATGTAGTAGGTTTAGGGGGAGAGGGGGAGAGGGCTGTGGCACAGACAGTAAGATGAGAGAGAGAGAGAGAGAGAGAGAGAGAGAGAGAGAGAGAGAGAGGTGTATCTGGAGGTCAGAAGACAAATTGAAGGGAACTGAACACAGGTCATCAGGCTTGGTTGCCAGAGCCCTAATCCACTGAACCATCTTGCTGACTTGAGTATTGGGTATTTAATTTGTATTTATAAACTGCCCATCATTTATGTCAGTAAAATATATAGTAACTTATGTATGTATACATGTAGACACTTTCTAGAGAGCTAGATATTAAGCATCACTATTTGATGCTGTTCTGTAGCATTTTGTAGGTCTGGCATTACCCTCACCTTCAATATACTTCTTTATGGTAGAGGGGATAAAGTGATGGGGATTGGGAACAGCTTTTCACATTCCCACAAGCTATGGCCTGTCACTAAATCAGCTGTGACCACCTCCTGTCATAAGTGGAAGGGCTCACTTGGGGATCCAAGTCATTTAACACTCATAACTAAGTCCCTTCTCTGTGCCAGGCATCAGATGGGAGTCACATGCAGGAGAAGACTGGCTCATCATGTGCAGGGAGCTCACAGCCCAGATTGTTGTTGTTTGTCTTCTTACTCTTTGTTTCTTTGGGGCAGCCACCCAGCTCCTAAATAAATCACATGGAGGCTTATTCTTACTTATGAATGTCCGGCCTTAGCTTGGCTTGTTTCTAGCCAGCTTTCCTTAACTTTAAATTATCCTGTCTATCTTTTGCCTCTGGGCTTTTTTCCATTCTCTTACTTCTGTAAATCTTACTCTTACTCTGTGGCTGGCTGTGTAACTGGGTGGCTGGCCCCTGGAGTCCTCTTCCTTCTCTCACTCCTAGATCTCCCCTTCTATATATTCTCTCTGCCTGCCAGCCCTGCCTATCCTTTCTCCTGCCTTGCTGTTGGCCATTCAGTTCTTTATTAGACCATTGGGTGTTTTAGATAGGCACAGTAACACAGCTTCCCAGAGTTAAACAAATCCAATGTAAACAAAAGTAACACACCTTCAAATAATATTCTACAACAGCAGATACCAAGTCACAGTCAGTTTCTCCCTTCAGAGTGTACAGGCAGAAAAGGCCTAGCTGACGCTGTGGGGGTGGGGCCTAGCTGACGCTGTCTGGGTGGGGCCTAGCTGATGCTGTGGGGGTGGCAGGACAAGAGTCTCTGGCCTGATGGAGCCAGTGTGTGTATTTTACACTGAGAGCAAAGTACTCCTAGGGTCTGAATTGAAAATGCATCAATTCTCTTCCCAGAGTCCAGGCAGGGCAGTGCTCAGGAACATGACTATAGGCTAGGAGACAGAGAACAAGGGAACTCTCAGGGGACTCTTGGAGAAACGCTGTCTGGAGAGAGAGATGAGAGGGTATGGTGCAAGGCAGGGAGAGGGGAAAGCAGAGATCTGTGTGGGGCATTTGGAAAGGGGGAGCACAGCTGAGGTGGGACAGTCTGGAGGAGAGAGAGCAGCAGAGGCAGGAGATAGATGGACCCATGGCCTCACCACAGTGGGGAGGGATCCATGCCTGAGGGAAGAGCCTAGCCAGCAAGTGTATGTTTAGACTGATTTTTCAAAGCTGACATTCCTGAGGCAGGGAGGTGGGAAGGAGGCTAGGTATGTGAGCACTATGCCCAAACAGCAGCCCCCAGACAGAGGGGAGGGGACATGTAGGAAGACTCAGGCAAGCATGGGGCTAGTGGTGGGAGATGGGATTGGGGTAGTCATCTAGATTACTGGAATGATGTGGGATTGGATGACAAAGAGCAAGAGGAAGAGGAGGCCATGATAACCTTAGTTCGGGGTCTTGAGATTTCAGGGCATTTCTGGAGGGGGCTGAGAGGCATTTTGGGACTGGGAAGTAGGCTAGAGCCTCTGTGGGTAGGTGGGAGAGCCATAGAGTTCCAAGATCAGCAGGGAGATCACAGAATGAGAAGAACTGCAGAAGACGCTTCAAGACCTAATGCTGAAGGGCCTGTTCAGGAGCCTGTGGACCTCATTTCTGGGAGATGTGTCATGGATGGTAGGTCCATCCTTCCATGCAGTAGAACCAGAAAATGGGTAAAGGAGAAGGCTGGGGCGTTCAGAGCCATCCTGGAGACTCCAGGAGACCACAATGGTTAGGCCAGTCTAAGCTCTGCTACCAACTTGCTGTGTGACCTTCGGCCAATCACTACCTACTCTGAGCCTCGGCTTCTTCATCTGAAAATAAGGTTGGATTGGGCCAATGATTTTCAAATGACATTTGGAGCCTGCGGTGTTCCCAGGAAGTATCTCTAAAGAAGTGTGTGGGGGACGGGAAGATAAGGAACACCCACTGCTGCCCCATCCCCAGCTGCATGCAGAGCTGTTCAATTAAGTTTCCTTTTGTCCTGCCTATGAAAGGGTGTACTCCGGCTGAAAACCACGGGGCCAGAGAACTCCAGACATTGTGGCACATAGTGGGGGGCAGTGAAGACCTGATGGGGATGGAAAAAGAAATACGTAAGGAAAGCCAGCTAGCCTGACTGGGCTTCAGATACCATGTGAGCCTCTAGGCCCATTTCCATCATGGCAGTCATAGCAATAATTTCTATCTAGGGTACAGGAGTTTGTTTCCTCCCTCCCTTGGCTGGTAGGTCACCGTGTATACATCAATGGAGTGCCCCCCGGCCCCAGTGAGGCCCTACTCCTGTGCTCGGGGCAAACTGCAGCATGATGCCAGGAAGTAGCCCATCTGACTCCCTTGCATTAACACTCCCACCCTGTCTCTACAAATACAGAGCAGAGATTCCTGGAACAGGAAACCAGAACTTAGTTCTCAGGCCTGGCCCATGTGTGGGAGGACTCCTCAGAGGGTGTTCAGTTCCCCTTCAGCCCACGAAGCTTTCCTCCAGCATTGCTGATAGCTAGGTACCAGATGGGGCCTGACCCACCAGTGTGTGAGGACTGTGTTGTGGGAAGGGAGGATGAGGGAGGAGCTCCCATGATGGATCAGAGAAGCCAGTACCTGGCTCTCAGTCCTCAGGTGTGGCCTCAGAATTTGGAATGGGCTGCAGACCTCCAGCCTTGACCTGGGGTCCTGTGAGGGAGAAGGAGGATGGGGGTCAGCTTGAGGAACAAGGGATCTGTTGCTTGCCTTGTGTCATTTCAGCCCCAGGTCATGTCCTATTGCCTAGAAGGCAATCCATCTTAGCTCTGCTATCTATGGGGTCCAAATGTCTGAGGCCTGGCCACTGCAGGCTCCATAATCCCAGGTTCCAAGGCAGTACTTTGGGGGAGAGCTCCAGGACTTCCCAGTTTTCTTGTTCCCTCAGGAACAGCCTAGAGGGAAACCTCAGAACCAAGTGGCCTTCTTCCTGTTCCCTTAACAGCACCTCAGATAGGGCTCAGAAAGTCACTCTAGGAACCCTGGGAAGACCCTGTCCCCTCAGTCCTTTCCTGTCCTCTTCTGTTCTTTATATCCCAGGACTACAAGGAGGCTGCCACTGGCTCTCACTTGGCAGGGAGGTTGGATGGGGACAGGGTGACGACTCATGGTGTCTCCTGACAACAGGCCGGGAGATGCAAGCACCAATGTGAAGCTGAAGAGAGTCCTGGAGACAGGGGTCGGTGAGACCGAGTCTGCCCAGGCCACACCAGTGGGCGGGTTGTGGCCCTGGGCCTGGGGAGGGTCGCTGTTTGAGAGGCGGACGCAGCTCTATAAAATGACTCCGTAAGTATGGCCAAGGTGAGTGGGGTCACAGGCCCCCACTCTCCACCTGGGACAAGGGCATGGACTAAAAGACCCTGCATTAGGCAGTGGGAAACTCCAAGGCTTGGGCTCTGACAGAGGCACAAGCTGGCTCTTTTTTCTTTGGACCTGTGGAGGGACTCTCTGGGGCATGATTCAGGTTACTAGCTGAGATATCCCTTGAATGGTGCCTGTGTTACCTGTGTGGGTGGGTGTCTCTGTTAAGACTGCCAGCTACAAGTTGGTTTTCTCCAAAGCTAAGAGCCCTTAGAACTTAACAGTCCAGTAGAATAGGCTCATGCCCTTGTTCAGCAACTAGGCTCTCCAGTGATGCTTTGCACCATGAAAAACCCACTTGGAGAGTTTTAACAGTGCACATTTCCTCCTCAGTCTCAGAGAGTCCAGGTTGGAGCCCATGAATCTACTTTTCAAAGCTCCCCTAGACCGCTCTAGGAGGCCACCTGCCCTGGGTATGTTTAGGGTATTCCAATCCTGGTTCTGGAGGATGTTCTGGTCACTTGGACTTTTGCATAGGGGAGAGACCCAGAGGCTTTTGAGACCCAGGAGAGAAAGAAAAGTTGAAGGAGGAAGGCTGAGGGGAGGTCTGGACACCAGGGACAAGGGGTTGCTGCAGCAGGCACAGTGGCTGAGTTCACAGAGGTGGTGGTACTCATGGCTTTCCCAAGACCTGAGGTCCACACGAATTCCCACATCCCTATTGTCATGGGATGAGCCTGGAACCTCTTACAGAAACATGAAGAAGGAGATTGGAGAGAACTCCTGGAGTTGAGTCTACCAAAGATCATTGGGAAATCTGGGTGGATTTCAGTATCTTAAGTAACTTTTTTAAAAAGTGCCTAGTTAATTCAAAATGATCTATCTTTATAAAAGACAAAATGAATGACCTTTAAAACCCTCATAATTGACATGCAGGCTACTGCCTGACTGAATTAGCCTGAAGGCAGCACAACTTTGCTGTGCATTTCCCATGGTGGAAGCTGGAGTCAGAGGCAGGGTTGGCTTATGTCCCATCTCACAGCCCAGGGTCCAGCTTTCACTCCACCTGAGACCGCACATGTCCACACCTCCTGGCTGGAGAGCATCCAAAGTGTTCACCTGACCCAGTTTGCTTAGTCAATCCCCGAGGGCTGAGCCTTTGGGTTCCTTCCAATCTCTTGCTATTATAAATATCACAGCTATGAATATCTTTGAACAAATTACTTTCTTAGTGTTTTACTGGGAAGCATTCCCCCAAGTGGTTTTGCTAGGTCAAAGGGCATGAACAATTTTATAGTTCTTGTCACACATTACTAGATAGTTACTCAGCTATATTGAAGCCACTTTGCACAGTACCAATTACATATGAGTGTCCCCATGGCACTCCAGTGTATCGAGCTTCATGTTTTGGTGTATTGGCAGCTATTTTACTTATGGGTTTCCCCTGTTTTGCCATATTTGTTAGGAGTGGTGCTGTGAAGTTCTTATACATGTGGTGATATAAGGATACATAAAGTTGGACATGATTGGGACTCTTGAGAGACTGAGGGGTATCATTTGTCTTATAGCAATGACAACAGTAACTTGACAGGAATGTTCTCAGTCAAAGAACTGGATCAGGACCAACAGGGCACGGTGGTGTATCCCTGTAGTCTCAGCTACTTAAGATGCTAAGGCTGGAGAATCAAACTCACTTGGACAACATATGGAGAGACCCCAGTTCAAAAAACAAAGTGTGCTGTCCTTGGCTAGACTTACTCAGGCTTCAGGCTTCTCATGATAGGCCAAGATGTACTCCAAGACCACAGTGTCCAATGCGTGGAGACCAAGGGATGAATGTGGTTTTAAAAGAGTACCACTTGTTCCTGGTAGAAGACTAACATGAAGGAGAGGCTGGAGGGTCGCGCTCCTCTGCCTGTCCTCAGCTTGGTGGGCTGTGCCTGAGCTCTGCTGAGAACTATAGCATCACTCACACAGCTGTGGTCTTCTGGATGCAAGCTGTGCTTACAGCTGTGTCTGTGGAGACTTGGAGTATGCTTGTCTATCCTTCCTAATGACCATCATGTGTCAGTGCTTGTGAAGTCAGGGCTCCGATAGTGGGCAGAGAACCCAGTCTGGGTAAGGTTGTAGCATTGGTTGGGGTCTGAACCCTGGTGTCTTGGCTGAAATCTAAGTGTGGGAATTGTGGACAAAAGGACTAGGAAATGCTGATCTAATTAAGAGTGCAAAACTACCCTCAGGTAATCATCAGGACACTTTGCCTCAAAACTTTGAGACTGAAGGGCAGGCACAGCACCTGGGGATGGATGAGTGGCATCATTTTGCAGGCAGTGGGGCTTCCTGGAATCTCAGGGCAGACAGACCAGATGAGGGAGGAGAGAAGTCAGAGCAGACAGAGTTGATGGAGCAGGAGGAACTAGCAGAGCATGAGAGATGAGCAGCTTAAATCCTGGCTCCCTAGGACTCAGCAGGCTTGAGAACAAATAGACAGATGAGGATCCTCAAGGGTATTTGCGGCAGAGTGGAGAAGTAGAATGATGTATGTAACCAAGGGATCTTACAGACTCAGTGCCAGGGGCCTCTCCAAGTACAAGCAGGTATCCTGGGAACAAGGGAGGACAAGGGTCAGCATGTGTATACAGTGGGGCCCAACCTCTCAGAGAAGCAGTAGAAACTGGCCACCAGATCAGCATTCCCACCTACTAACTAGACAGGGGCAGAGTTGTCTGCAGAGGGCAGGCCAGGATCGTGGACATCAGGCTAAGGGGAAAGTATACATATTGCTTTGGTGACAGATGTCTTGGGTTCACATATGTCAGGCCTTGGTCAACAGAAAATCCTCATTTTTTCTCTCTCTCTCTCTCCTGGCCTGTTGTCCATAGTACCTGGGCTTGGGGGGGGGGGGGCTGGGCTAAACAGCTATAGGCAGAAGAGTTGTGGCAGGTAGCCCAGAACCAGTTGAGAAGTGGTTTGGTGCAGAAGTGTAGGTCATAGATTCTGAGCCTGACTTTGCACTTTATTGTGTAACCTCTGGTTAATGTTTCTGAGCCTGGCCTCTTTGTTTGGAAAACAGGGACATTCATAGCTGTCTTACGGGGTAGCTGAGAAGAATAAACGAGATGAATGCACGAAAAGACTCTTTGTGGATCTTTTGATTTTTTTTTGAGGCAGAATATTGAGGCCCAGCATGGCTTCAGATTTACTGTGCTTCTGCCTCGGCTTTTTGAACGCTGGGATTACAAGCATACCCCACCATGCCTGGTTTCTTAGCCAGTTAATACCGGTTGTCTCCTTTTTGCCTCTTCCAATACCTAAAGCAGGTATGAAAGCCCAGGTCAGCCTCCATCCTAGGCCAAAACCAAAAATCCTGTGAGCATGAAGTGGGGAAGTGGATATAGAGTGTGGTAATGTTCAGCGTGTTCTATGGTAAGACCAGAATTAAGCCGAGAACAGGCAGACTTCTGGGATAATCTAGCCTAGGGTATTGGTGAATTCAGCTGGGCAGATATACAGCATAAGAAGGAGCAAATGCCTGACAAAATGCTGAGTCTTGGTTTCTTTCTCTGAAAAGTAGGTACATTAACACCTAACCTCCAGAATTGTATGTGAGCTAGCAATAATAATGGGAAGCCCCTAACACTATTCAGGCACACAGTAGAAAGTTTCTGTGGCTGTAGATACCTTCATTGTCCTACAAATCATAGACTTCCAGCGTGTCCAATTTGGAGTCTGACAGACATGGAAGTCTGATCTAGTGACTTCCATTTATTAAATCTCACAACCCCTTGATTTGCCCTAGGAAATAATTGCAATTGTCTACAGATAAGAAATGATTTGAGGTGACAGAGCAAGTCAGGGCTGGAGCTATGGTTGGGAGACCAGGAAGTCTGGCTGCAGCAGCTATCTCCAAAGGTTGTGCTTTTTCTGCCCCTGGTCCCTCCTGCCTGGAGTCCTGAGCACCTCCAATATTCTCCCACCCATCCTGCACAGCCTGCAGTTCAAATGGCTTCCTGTGATCTCCCTTCAGGTCACGCCGTTTCTCTCCTCTTTTTGTTTTTTATCATGTTATGCTAATAACCGTTCATTTTGTGTTATGGCAGTTGAATTTATTCTTTGACAGTTCCATGCGCGAATATAATAAATTCTGGTCACGCTGATACCTCCTCCGCTCTTATCCTCTGTCCACATCTACCAGCCTTCCACTCCACCAAGTCTCCATCCCACTTCCACATCTTTTTGTTTTTGTTGTTACTCTATGACCCACTGGTCTAACCAGGGCTTCCTACAAGAGCATGAGTGTTGTGCTAGCCACTAGAGCATATGTAACCAACCAGTAGATACATCACTGAAGACAGCGACTTCACCTACAACCCTCAATTGTTTTAGCTCCCCTGGGGTGGGGAACAGGGCCCCATGAGCCCCTCCCCCACCTGTGCCTGAATATGTACTAGTTTTGTTTTGTGCGGGGCTCCATGCCCAGCTGTTGTGAGTTCATTAGTGTCATAGCTCTGGCATGCCCATAAGACAGCATTTCACAGACCTCTTTTCTATCATTCAGCTCTTCCTGCTCCCTTTTTCCAGAATATCCCTTAAGCCTTGGAGAGGGTAGCATGGGGGTCCTGTTTAATGCTGAGCATTCAATAGTTATTTGTTCTGGACACTTTGACCAGCCTTGACTCTCAGTCTTAACCACCATTTGCTGCAAACAGACACTTCCTTGATGGAGGCTGAGAAGAACACCAGTCTCTGGATATAAACATAAATATTTAAGAGCAATTTTGACACATCCAGTTAATAGCACAAAAGTAGTAGAGTTTACCTTAGCAATGGGCCTTTGACTGAGTCAGCTGTACCAGGCATAAACTCCCACCTACAGAGTTGGCCTCAGATTTAATCAGAAAGGAGTTGGTTACCTCCCCTAACAGTCATGCCATGATCACACCAATAAGCACTTCGTGTATGACAAGTTGTATTGTGGCATATGAGGTCTAAAGTTGGGGAAGACTTTTCTCTTCAACCACCTCTATAGCAACCACTGGCACCAAAGGATCTGTTGTGCAAGGCTGAGACTGTTGTCTGCATCTATCAATGTCCTTCACTGACCTTTGCCTTCACAGCCCAGGCCTGTGCCATGTCCCATTCATCTCGAAATCCTCATGATAACAGGGCTGAGTACACAGTGAGCCTCACCAAACAGATCTGGCCTATGAGGTCCCTTGGTAATTCGAGGAGGAAAGATCCAAATATCTTCCTGTGCTACTTTCTAGAACTGCTGTGGAAACTGCATCCCAGACAGCTGAGCTAAAAGGGCCACCAGAGGTCATCTGTATTAATCTTTATCTTTGCGATGTTGGACTAAGGCCCAGGAAGGGGGAAGGCCCAGCCCAAGATTGCTCAGCAGGGAGACGTTATGGCTGGGATTCAGACCCCTGGCTTGTAGCCCAGGGGTCTTTCTGCTCTAACCATTCTATCTTGTCGTCTTTCTCTGCATAAACCTCTTGCCACAATGGTAACAGTTACTTGAACTGAAAAATCAGCCCCTGGCCTCATAGCTCTAAATCTCTCTTTGTTCCCCTGCAGATAACAACCATGCATAAATGTAAGCTTTTGACATTTCACTGCTTTCTTTAGCATTCTTAGTATTGGGTGGGGGGCAGGGGTGATTGATGATTAAATTCTAATAGAGAAATGAATATTAAGAGCATAGCTTTCTAGGGGTTTTGGTTTTATTTATTTATTTGCTTTGTTTTTATTTGTATGGATGGGTGTTTTGCCTGTATGTATATCTGTGTTCCATGTATGTGCTTGGTGCCCATGGAGACCAGAAGAGGGCATCAGATTCCCTGGGACTGTAGTTACAGATATTTGGGTTGCCATGTGGGTACAAGGAATTAAACCTGGGTCTTCTGGAAGAGCAGCCAGGGCTCTTAACTGATGTGCCATTGCTCCAGCCCCCGGGTTTCTTATTTTCATCAATTTGAAGATCCATGTGAGACTTAGGTCCACAGTCAAAGTATTGTAGTTACTATAGCTCTGTGCTTTGATAACTGTTAGGACTGGTGTTCCTCTTATTAATCATTTTCAGAATTTTCCCTCTTCACCTTCTTCACCTGTGTCCTTTAGTTTTGGCTCACTTCTCCCCCTTCTAGATAATCTTATTTTGGGCTATCCAGGGGAGGAGACTATCCCAGGCTGCTGTAACCCAGGTCAGTTAAACCTGGCTCTCAACATGACAGAGAGGCCCAGTGATTGGGTGGAAAGGGGGGGGGGGTGAATTAGTTAATTTTCTTATTGTCCAACAAGAGCCACTTAAGGAATTTGATTTGGGTCACGGTTTAAGAAGGCACACAGAGCATCATGACAGGGACAGCAGGGTGGCAGGAGGCTGAGACAGCTAGGCTACAGTTCATCTCTAGTCTGGAAGCAGAGAGAGATGACAGTGGGTGTTAAGTTTCACGTTCACTTTCTCCTTTTTAGTTAGTTAGGGACCAAGCTCGTGGAATGCTGCTGCCCCGATCAGGGTGTCTTCCCTCTTCAGCCAAATCTCTCTAGAAGGGCATTTAACATTGACCTCTGGCATCCATGTGCACCAGAACAAACATGTATGCACAGTTGAACGTGTATTCACACACACACACACACACACACACACACACACACACACACACACACACACACTTACCAAAGTGGGACTTAAGGAATCCCTGTATATTACTGAGCTTCAGAATCACCTCTTGAAACTGTTCTTTGAGTAAGTCTGTCTCATTAGGAAGAATTATTGCCTTTTTAAAACAGTCTTCTTGGGAATCTCTCCGAGTTGTTCACATAAATCGCAATTACATCTTATGGGTTTCTTCTTATGGATCACAAAGAGCCTCGTTTATATTATTTTTAAATGTTTCCTTCGCAACCTTGACATTTTAAATGAGATCTTTCTCATTTTCATTAATATTTCTCTATATAAAAATAGTACTGACTGTTTTCTTTTTATCTGACACCTCTGATGAATTCCAGTTCTTGTCATGTTCTTGTTGATTTCTTCAGGTCTTCCTGGGACCCCAATTTACATTTGCTATCATGTAAATAATCTGCCTTTCTAATAGAGTAGGCTAGTGAGTGCTCACCAGTGCCCCCCTCAGGAGCTTTAGAGAAATGCAGGTAGTCTGGCCCTGTAGCCTATGTAGATAGTGGACCAATTCCACTGAACCTCAACTGGGACCAAGAGCCTGGGCCTGGAAGGGTGGGATGGCAGGTGAACTCCAGAGAACAGTAACAAATGTAGACAGACCAAGAACCTAGCACGTGTGAAGACCAGTGTGGCTGGGGAGCAGAAACCATCAGCTTTGCAGGCACTTTAAAAAAAATTTGGCCTTGGAGCAAGGAAGTCGGCAAAGGATTTTAAACAGCAGGTGCAAGGATGGATTTGCATTCTGCAAAGATCACTCTCTGCCATGTGAGAACAGACTGCAGGGGGGCCAGAGGGAAAGGGGGTGCAGCTCCTTATATAACAACTCACACAGCCGAGGCTTTTGTATATTAACTGTTTAGCTCCTAGGACACACCAAGGAAGCTCATGGCAGAGTGTGCTTTAAAACCAGCCCAGATTATCGTGGGCAAAGGTAGTGGCATTGAGCATGGTGAGCAGGGTTAAACATAACAGGACCTAGTGACAGATCCGTTGTTAATGGGGAATGGAAGAGAGGAGGAGATAGTGGGGTTTCCACGTATCTATTGACCACTGGACTTTTCCTACTGTCTTGTCCCTCTGTTCCTTCCCATGGGGAGTTAGAAAATTGAGGCTGGTTGCCAGGATGCTTTCTGCCCTTCCCACCTACCTGTTTTCTGGGTATGGTTTGGGAGTCTCTTACTGGGTCTGAGCTTCCTGCTCAACCCTCCCAGAGCAGTTGAAGGCTGAAAGGAGAAATATTTGTTCTAAACTGTCAGATGGGTACTCCTACGGGTTTGGAGGCTTAGTGATCTAATCCCCTCCTCCCACAGATCTATACACTGAGGCCAAAGAATCTGGGGAGAGACTCTCCTATAGGCACAGAGAAGGCCAGGAACTCGGGCCTAGAACTTATTCTTCCTGATGTGAGACACTGGTTGCATTTTTAGAGCATGTGAAGATATCAGACCATGACATTAGCAGGTGTCTAGTCACCTGCAGGGGGCCGATGGAAGGTCCTAAAGCCCACTAGAGTGAAAAAGGTAGGGGGAGACATTGGAATGGCAAGAAAAATGAGTGGTAATAATTCACAGAAAGCAGATGGGCTGAAATGCAAGTATGGGAGCTAGGACACAGTACAGAGCCTGGGAAATCATCAGGGCAGTAAAGCAAAGTGTGGCCTGAGCTAGAGGAATTTCATGCCTCTGAAGGCTCTGCCCACAGGGAACAGTCTGAAACCTCTGTAGTTCTTTCTGAGTGTGTTCCAGCTCATCCACCTCCACGGGAGATCCCCAGAAGTCCTGACAACCTGTGAGGGTTGGGCTAGAGCCAGCTAGCCTGAGATCTGCAGCTCAGAATCAGGGGCTTGTCCTGCTGAGTGTATAGTCCTCGTCCTTATGTCCCCACACCCTGCTGGGCTCAGGGCAGAAAGGGGAAGGCCCTGCACTGGGAGGGGACTGCAGAATAAACACAGGCCTGGAGAGAAGGTAGACCATGATGAGGCCCAGGATCAGAAGAGATTTGAGGCAGGCAGGCAAGCCTGAGAAAGTGCTTCCCATCATGCCTTCCACCCTGGGCGTGGTCTCACCTAAGGAAGTCTGGAAACTAGCTGCACAGTGCCTCATCATAGTGCCAGAAGTCAGACACACAGAAAGGAGAGGAACCTGCCCCACTGTCTTCTAGTGCCAGGCAGGACTTCAACTAGGGTCACCTCTGGTCATCCCTGTCTCCTCTGTGGGCAGCAGCCCTGTGGCCCAGACCTTGGCTGCGGCTGAGTAAATCCCTGCATTCTGACCACCCACAGCACATCTGCTTCTTCCTGTGTAAGAGCTCCTCGGGTCCCTGTGAGCCATCAATGAGGTCTGCACTGGTGCTTTGCTGCCCTTCCCTGAGGGCTCAGCAAATGATGTTACCTCACATACCATACGGGAAGCAAGGCCACACTCTCTCTACTTCACAGATGAGAGTGGTCCTTGGCGCCTATGAAGTAGCAATACCAAGAGGACGAGAATTAAATCCCCCTCACTAAAGCTTGCCTGTGTTTGCTGCCAGTGTCTCTTCTGTGGATCAGGAGGACTCTATCCTTACTGCAGAGTTGAGCAAACTACAACTATCTTTTACCTCCCAGTGGTTGTACTATAAAATATCAAAATGTCTGAGAAAGCTCGTTCTAGATAGAACCTTTGGGATCATCCTGCTTTTCATGAGGCACAGAGCAGGCTCCTCAAGGTCACAGCATGTGAATGACAGAGTCCTGACAGAGCCCAGGACTGTGTTCTCTCCTCCCCCTCCCCCCGTGTGCTGGCATCTATAGGCCTTTTATAGAACTGTCATTTCCATCCCATAGATGGGGAAACATAACCAGTGAGGAATACAGCTTAATTCCACTCCTGTGGTGCCACCCTGTGAGATCCAGCATCTTCAGTGGCTTTGGAATCTGATATTTATGAGTCAGCAGTAGCCATAAAGAAGGGGTATGGACTCCCCCACCTCAAAAAAAAAAAAAACATATCAGGGCATTTGGAATAATAAATTTCACAAAGAGTTGACATTATATTTCAGAGATTGATCCCTCTAGTTAGCTTGTAAATTCAGGAGAGGACTGTTTAAAAATGCATTCTAACCTTTCAATAACCTTGGTTTTCTTAGATAAGGGGAAAAACAGGTCAAAAATCCACACTCCTGGGCTTTGCAGCAGAAAGGTTATGGAATAAAATGTCCTTTGCTGCAGGATACAAAGGAAAGGGCTCTCTGTTGACAAAGGAGAAGGCTCCGCCAGATAAATCCTGTCTTATGAACAAATGAGGGCTCCCCCCTCCCTTCCTGATCAGCTTATTCCCTGTTGCTTATCTGTAAATCCAATAATGCCAGTACAACAAGCACTCCTGGAGTCTGGGCGCAGGGGCCTGGTCCGCTTATCTTCTATTTTGAACCCTAGCTTCAGTTCCTGGGAGAGCTAGACTCATCTGCTTGGGGGGAACACAAGCTGCCCCAGGTCAGGGACATGGTGCTTCTGCTCTGGATCTCCTTGCCCAGGGGATGCTTAGTGCCTCAAATGGAGCACAGTTGTGCTAGATGAAGGGCAGGTACAATGATTCAGCATCCTTCCTGTACCTCCTGGCTTCCAGTACAAATAACCACAAGCTATACCAGTGAGAAACCCTGAGCTTCATCCCCAGTACCCATGTCAAAGGTAGGGCATGGTAGCCTGTTCTTGTAATCCCCATGCTAGGGAGGTAGAGCTAGAAGGACCCCTGGAGCTCGCTGTCCAATCAGACTAACCTAAAAAAAAGAGAACCCTGGGTCCCATCAGTAGTCTGTCTCAAAAGATAAAATACATGCCTCCTGAGAAACAACTGGAGGTTGGCCTCTGGCCTCCACGTGGGAACATGTGCACACACCCATGCACACACAATAAATAAATAACCAGACTAAGACTTGTGGACACTTCTTCCTCGGCTTGCATTGGTAGAGAGCCACCTGCAATGTAATCCTAGGACCGTGTCATATCACCCAATATAAACCATCTACATGGTTTTAAATTGTTTTATTTCTCAAGTGTATTGTGCACAGACAGTGTTTGTCTATCTCCCTAGCCCTAGGAGATGGGATGTTGTCTCTGCTATGCTGGGATCACTAGGTCTCAGGTGCCAAAAGCATTGTTAAGAGGCACTGGGAGCATCTGGAAGGAGGAACCGAAGATAATGGAGGATCTGGTCCCTTGAGTGGCATAGCCAATGGCACTAGACTGTGCCTTTCTCACCCTGGGCAGTTTTATTTTTAATGAGACCATTCATATATTGACTGTATCCTAGGACATTAATCTTTTCCTCTGTCTTTAGAATTTTCCCATAAAAGATGCTTTATGATCCATCCAGTGAACTCAGAATTATTTATCTGAGTCCCGATCAATAGACATTCATCCCCACCCCTGCTGATTTCCTCTATTCTAAATAAAATGTTAATGAATATATTTGTGCATCAATAGGCATGTTTCCCTTAGCTAGAATTCTGGAACAAGAATGAGTCAAGAGCTCAGCCTCTTACTTCTTTTTTTCTAGAGGATGACAGTTGAACCTATGGGCCCTGGAACTCTCTGCTGCCTAAATTTGAACTTGGATTCTATTGTTTATTATGTGCACGACCTTGAGCAAATTTTACACCTTTTTATTTCTTCATCTGCAAAATGAGGGCCATCGTAGTAGCTATCTCAAATGATGATGCCAGGAGCCGTGCATAACTAAGTGGAATAGGCATGACTCATGAGACATCCTAAAGCAAATTTATTTTTGTCCCCTATGATCTCTTTACATTTATTCTGTGCGGCCTCTTTCTCCCTTAGAATTAGATGAAATTTAGTTCTAAGACTAAATCTTTGGGCTTTTATGGCCATTTTCAGGCAATCCAAAGTTGTCTTATCTGTCATCTGTCCTATTACACTAAAAATAACTCTGTGTGTGTGTGTGTGTGTGTGTGTGTGTGTGTGTGTGTGTGTGTGTGTGTGTGTGATGTGATGCTAGGATCAAACCCAGAACCTTGTGCCTGGTAGGAAAGTGTCTACCATTGAGCTGCATCCCCAGCCCCAACTTCAGTTACTTTAACAACTCTTTCCCAGTACAGGCTGACACAGAACAGCTTCCTGCAGGGAGTGGGAGAGCTTGCAAAGAACGACCTTCTGCTTCCTTGATGGAAGGAAAGAGATAGGAGGAGGGGGTCAGGGTTCTTCCGTGACTGTACTGAGGAGCTGCTGTTATTTTCTGCCCTTCTCTCCCTTTGGAGTGCCATTGTGGGGACCTGGAGACCATGCTATCACTGTGGCTCCTTCTAGCAGAGTCCTTGATGTAGGTATACTCCCTCCCTAGAGCTCCTTCTCAAGTTCCTTTCTCGGGCCCTAGAAAACTCACGCTTGCCTCCCCCATGGTATCATCACCTCCCACATTGGGAGACCGCTTAGCCTGAGTCCAAGCCAGTCACACTTCACTATCCTGCCAAGGTCAGGGGCAACATACAGGACCCACTCCTGTGCCCTTAGTCTTGCACACCTGGGGCACAAGCCTCTACTGAGTCCCCAGCAACCTCTCTGCCGTCCGTCCGAGAAGAGGCAAGTCACCACTGGATCTGTGTATTTGTCAGGCATGCATCCACTGTCTGTCCACTCTCCCCCAAGACCACTGTGGCCACATACTAAGTTCCACTGTGGGTCTCTGCAAAGCCTCATTCACCTGATCTGAGATGAAGGAGGAGATAGACTCCTCCACACTTTGCAATCATTAGGCGTCACTAGGCCCTAAGGCTTTCTCTAACATTCCTACTAAACCTCCCAGGACCTTCTTGGTAGCCTCTCTTGTATGTGCCAAGATGCTCATGGAACAGATCCAGGCTCTTCCAAGTCCTGCTTAGTGTGTTACCCTCCTCTTTCGAATGTACAATCTATGATCTTTGACTGGAACGTGGAGCAGAATTCCATTTCATCACCCATCACCCAGATGTGTTTTTATGAACTACACAGAGGACTGCCTGGCAAAGAACACACACAGCAAATGACAGTCCTGCATGTCCAAGCCCAGTGGTTCTCTATTTATCATGCACTGATTTCATAACTCTTTTGTTTCATGCCTTCAGAGATTAGAGCCCTGAGTCTATGTGATTATCTGCTATTGTATTCAACAACACTTTGGAAAATAGATGGGCTGGTTCTCTAGTAGTTGTTACCCTACATGTTATCAAGACAGCCATACGCCTGTTTACCTTCACTTCCACCACAAAGGAGCTGACAGCCTTTGGAGCTCTTTTAAATAGGACTTACACGGGGTGCTGTCTGGCTACTGACATGCTACCGTCTACTGCACAGCTTTGAAAAGCACTGGACTGTCTGAGCACACCGGTGCTCAAAAGGATGTCCCATCTCATAAGCCAGTTATTCTCATTATAAGCTCATCAAAGATACTTAATCTTATAAGAAGAATTGTGTTCTTATTGATACGCATTTTGTCCTCACCCTAATTTTATCCCTTATTCTCTTTTCCTACTGTCCATCTAGGAGTTTTCCATATTATTTATTATCCTTGTCTCCTTTTGGTTATCTTGTCCCTAGTTATAATTATCTAAAGGTTACTCCTGGGCACTTTATTACCAGCTTAAAGCCCTTCAGTGACTCCCCCTTGGTTATAGGATAAAACCCAACACCGTAGCACATGATCTAGCTTTATTCAACTTTCTAGGCCCATCTTCTGCCACCAGAGACTGTTCAGCACACTGCTTCACACACTCCTCTGTCCGTGACGTTGCTCATGACACCTAGTTTGGAGTGAGCATGGTGTCTGGTGTTCATAGACTCTTGGTAACTATTATTTCCCTCTTTCCCTTCTTACCGGTCTACAAAATTCTTCCTCATTCTTCAAGACCCAAATCAACCATTACCCTTTTCTATCCGCAGGGGGGCAGCTTTCTGTGCTCTTTCTCCTGCCAGTTCCATTGACTGCTCCTCCTCGGTCGCCCCGCCCCCCAGCACTTGGTTACTAACAGTCATCATTTCTCTCTTTTTCCACTGCAAGAGTGACAATTCCCTAAGAGCAGTCTTGCCCCTTATCCCTGCCAAAGCCACCAAACCCTGCAGCAGCCTTAGGGTCTTGTAGACGCCTGATTGATTTGGATTGCTGTTGTCAGACTGCAGGGTCTCAATGCCAAGCCACCAGACAGGGCCCAGTCTATATACATTTTCATTTATTATTCATACCCCTTGGCTTCCAAAATTGAAAGAGGTGGCCTCATTCAATAAACTTGTCCTAAGCGTAGAAGAGGTAAGCTTCTGCATAGCAGTAACAAAGCGCTAGAATGCAAACTCTTCCCTAGATGAACTGATCTGTGAGAAGAGCTGGCATTGGGTCCTCAAGCTTAGATGGCATTCCTTCTCATGTACTGTCTCCAGTTTATTTTTTAAAAAATGCCTAAAGTATGATGAGGAGAATTTAAATTTCTAGCAAATATTCCACGCTCACAGTATTTAGACCAGTGGTGAGGAAGGCGTGTTGGGTTTGCTGTGTAAAGTGTTTCAGTAGAGATGACCTTGCTCTTGGAGCTAGATGCCCTTCTTCAAAGTCACTTATGGGTTGGGGATTTAGCTCAGTGGTAGAATGCTTGCCTAGCAAGCACAAGGCCCTGGATTCGATCCTCAGCTCCACATACAAAAAAAAAATGTCACTTATATAGCACACTTGTAAAAATGTACAATGTTTAGTCGTGGCCTAGTCTAATATTGTGTATATGATTTTCTAGAGTAGCTTTTTGATGGAGGCACCAGGGTTAACCTAAAAAGTGAACCATGGGTGCCACTCAAGTGGGAAAATCCTCCATGAGTTGTGAGTTGATAGTGAACACTACAAACCCTGCAGAATACCCACATCCTCCTCTCCCACCACTTAAAAAAACACATCTCACCAATGTTCTTATATAGGCCTGCTCTGTCTATAGAGAGGCTCACAGGGCTCGCTTGCTCTCTCTCCCCTCACCCCTCTCCCAGACTGACAGTCTCCAGTGGCTTCTCATGTGCTTACTTATGCAGTGGCACATGGTTCCTCTTTCTCTTGAACATCACACACACACACACACACACACACACACACACACACACACACACTGGCACACAGATCCTCAGCTTCCCCATATATGATGTGCACACATACTCAGACACATGTTCACACACAGGTGCATACAGACCCTTGTGAATGCACACAAGCTCTTGATCCTTCCACATCTTATGTACATAAATATTCTTTGGTACATACACACTCATGACTGGCACAGTCTTCCTGGTTCTTCTGAATCCCATGTGTACACACAGCTCATGCAGAAAGAGAAGCCATGGAAACTGTCTTATTTCTGCACCTCTCTCTACCTCCAGATTATGCTCCCTTAGGACAGAGCCTGAAGAGTCTGTTTAATAGATTCAATTATTCCAGGCTCCTGAGACCTTCCAGCTTAATTCTGATTGCATTAAGGTGTCAGATAATTTGGGAAGAAGGGGGAAACGCAGCCTCAAAGTCAAGACGGGAAAGTCTTCTAGACGCTTGTCATCCTGAAGAGGTAGAAAGCAAATAATTATAACCCTGGCAGAAGTGGCATGGACAACGGGGAGTTCAGGGACCAAAGCCTCCTGCACATCTTTTAGGCAGGGGTCTGGCCCAAAGGACAGAGGCCTCTGGGGAGTAGTTTTGCTGCTGTGCTATGAGCTGCCAGGGAAGGGGTACCAGCCAGCCCCTCTCTACTGCCCTTCCTGGGAGGCCGTGTGGAGACCAGGTAGGAGACCTGAAGGCAAGAGCCTTGCACTGCACCTCACTCTCAGCTGATTTCCCCTTTATTTAGAGGTCCATGGTGATAGTAATAGCCCTTAAGAGGTTGACAAATATTCAAAGATAACAGTATTTAGGGAGCTAAGATTCCTTCCTAGCCAGAGAGGGGCTTGGGAGTGTACTCACGAGCACTGAATGTGCTAGGAAGAAGCAGAGGGTGAGGAGTACGGACTTCGAGCTGATATGTGATGCTGGCTTCACCAGGGACCACCTATGAGACCCTGAGCATGATGCTTGTCTGCCCTGGGCCTCACTTCCCTCTGCTGAAAACAATATGTATCATATGAATACACTTCCTAGAGTAGTACTAAAAATTAATGAAGTTATACAGATCTCACCTAACAAAGCCCCAACTCCTGCAGTCCATTGACCGTTATTATTGTTTGGAGTTTGTGGGGCAGACAAGGCTGAGAAGCTGCAAGAAGACCCAGGTGGAGATCCTGACTTCGCTCCAGGACAGTAAGATGGGATCCACCCTGTGGGAGGCCAGCTCCCACTTTTTCCCCAGGGTACTCTTGAGGAGAGAAGGGTAAGAAAGGTTAGAAATATAGTAGAGAGAGAAACAGGCAGGAACACAGGATAGCTTCAGGAGGGCCTGGATCCGTATCCACCAGCCCATCCTTTCTCTTCTAAAGGGTTTTTTATAGGAATGCCAAGGGAGGAGCAAAGACCTCCCCCTAACACAGCCAAGTGCAGACCCTTCCAATCACCTGGAAATCAATCACCTGGTAGTCAAGTCATCCTCTAATGCTGCCCTGCTGGATAAAGCAAGCTCAGATCTCACTAGGAAACCTCTGTGGGCCTCCACACCACCCTAAACATGAGGGTCATTCCCATTCTCTTCCAGTCCTGCCAGGGCACCTCCCCATAGGTTCTCTTTTAAGGCACACCTGAGCACACCCAGGAGCTGTGTAGGGACTGTGCTCATAAGTTATCCCTTCCCTGATCCCTAGCACAGGGTTCAGGCTGGCCTTTCAGCCTGCTACATCGCTGAGCACCTTGCACTTCCAACTAGCCCTGCTATGGATCTGCCACCCTTCTTTCCCCTGCCTGTTATTAACCGTGGGTCCTGGTCACAGCTGGGACCTCATCAGCATTCAAGGTTAAGAGGATCTTTCTTGAGATTTCGCTGTCCTCTAAAGGGGCTTTGAAGGACGAGAGATCCTGGTTCATTTTCAGCTCCAACACTTCCTTGCTCCTTGTCCTTATGTCTCACAGTTCATTCTCTGGGAAATAGAGATAAAATATTTGCTTCTCAAAACTATTGTGCCCACTAATGCTCCAACTTTCTAAGGGCCTGGAGTGCAACAATTAACATAACCTTCCCCTTGGTTGTGGAAGCAAAGACAGGAAGTGTTAGGTGCAAAAGAAGGACCCTGGCTGAGGAAACACTTCCACTAAAAGTAAAGATCAGAAGGTTCTGGGGGCAGGCATATGAAATGGAAGGTTGAGAAGGAAGCAGGCCTCCGTACTCAGACCAGAGACACCTCTAACTGGAGTCCCCCTACTCTGCGCTGTCCCGGGTAAATCCGAGATAGCTGAGGTCCTAGAGGGAGAAACTAGGGCTGGGTGACAGCGTCCTTCCTAGAGAAGGGTGGGTGCCCTGCGATCTGTATCCTCGGGCCGGGGTGGGGTCTCCGCTAGGGCGGGACCAGGGGCGGGGCGGCGACTGACACGCAGAGCTCAGCCCCGGGCGCGAGACCCGGCGCCTGCGGTGCGGTCTACCTCTCCCGCCTCGGGCGCGCTCCAGCCCGCGCGCTCCCGCAGCCCCGCGCACTCCCGCCGCTTCTCCCTCCGCGCCGCGCCGCACAGACAGCCGCTCTGGGAGCTCGCGGCCGGGGCCCTGGCGTGCAGAGAGGGCCTCGGCGGGGCCCAGCGGAGGGGCCCGGGAGGATGCGGCCCGGGGCGGCCCGAGAGCTGAGCAGGGTCCCGGCGCCAGCCCCGAGCGGTCCCGGCCTTGGAAGCCGCAGCCGCCGCCCCGCCCCCGGGAGACATGACTTCCAAGCCGCATTCCGACTGGATTCCCTACAGGTACGCGGGCACTGCTTCCCCAGCCCCGGGGCGCGTGCGGACCCCCACTCCAACGCCGAGGGCGGGGGGAGGGCGGTAGCTCGCTGCCAGGGCGCACACCACCTCCCAAATCGGGATGCAGCGTCGGTCAGGTCATCTGGCCTGGAAGCAGGGCTCTGATGCCCTCCGCATCCTTTCCAACACCGAGAGCGCGGGTTGGAGGTGCCGAGATTTTTCATCCCAACTTTGAGGTTCTCGAAGCCACCTGCCCTCTCCACCCTCAACATCCCAAGGGTTCTGAAAGGATCCCTGGCCTTGTTGAGTCTGGTAGCATACGGAGAAAGCAACTGCCTTGAGCCGCCTCCTAGGCCCAGCACCCAGGACATGCGCCTGGATAGCTTGTGCGCACACCCCTGCATCTTCACGCTTGCACACATAGGGCATCTGCGCGCTGGGCCAAAGGTGCCCATGCTGTTCAGTTCACATCCCCAAGGCATGGATTTGTGAGACAGTTAGAACCCAGACCACAAGGCAACTGACATATACATGAACCCATATATCTCTGTAGATCTTCATTCTTGGCCCACAGGGGTGCTTACTTAGAAGTCTGTGCATATTCACATCTGTATAGAAATACACCATATTACCTACTTACAAGTACTATTCAGTACCTTTCAGAGATTCAGTAATAGTAATGTGCTTGTTAAAGGTACTAACTCACAATACAGAAAATTGCTCTTACACGCTCACGTGGATTCAAGAGCCCTGAACCACCTCCTGTTCCTGGATACTTGGTTGGTCTAACCTAAGGCAGGCCCAGGTTTTCTTGTGTGGGAGGTGGGGGAGGGGTGGTCTCCAGCCTCACACAGGTGCAGGCCTTTCTCCATCCACTCAACTCAATTCTATTACCGGGGAAAAGAGCTCATTGCCATAGCAGCACCACATCCGTGGCCACTCATTGGCTCTCTAGTTGCCATGGGCTACAAGCTCTCAAAGCCTCCTGGAGAGGCATGTGTGTAAAAAGGGTGCTGGACTGCCAAGACCCACTTTTTTTTTTTTGCTGACCCAGGTGCACATTCAGTGGGTTGCAAAATCAGACACTCAGGACCCACGTGCCCTAGGCAAGGATGCTGAGCCCAGTCACTGACAGAAAGTGAATCTGACAGAGCCCTTCCAGGAGTCTGTCCAGATAGAATCCTAAATAGAAATCAGCTGGAACTGCCTGAAGCTTGTTAAAAGCAGGTCTTCCTACCAACAGGCACCTGTCAAAGGCCTAGGAATTTAGGGATTTTCTTGAGAATGATTACTGCCTCTGAGCTCAGCTTCTGTGGGAGCTCCTTGAGTTATTTTCTATCTTCCCAGCAACACACACACACACACACACACACACACACACACACACACACACACACACAGGATCTCATGCAGACATGTGAGCCCGTACCTCAGTCTCACATGGATAAGGGAGAATACTGATTGGGACCTGGGGACTGGGTTGCACTAACCCAAAAGACTACCTGCCTTTGACATATATCCAGGCTGGAGGTGCAGATAGTGTTGGGGCCATTCTGTGGTCCAAGGACCTCCTAGAAGTTGGTGCAGCCCTATAGAGCATCACTGACCATTTGTCTGCCAGCAGAGGTGGAAGGTGGTGCCTGTGGGCTGAGCAGACAAGAGTGCTGTGAGAAGTACCTTCAAGGGATCCAGTTGTAGGATGGTGGCCAACCATAGGCTACACTGCGACTGTGGGGATAACGGCATGCTTAGGTATCGACAGATGGAAGGCTGGGCTGGTCATGGTTCAAGGCTGGTTGTCCCAGGGACCCAAGGACTAAAGCAACTTGCAAAGCTTGTAGAGAAAAATCTACCTCAAGCTAGGGAGGTTTCTGCTTGCTACTGGAAAAAGAGACCTCTGGGAGGTAGGGTTATCTCTGAGAAATCTGTTACAAGTGCCCAGGGCATTGATATCCTGAAATGGGTGATTGACATTCAACCCAGCCCAAGTCTAATCATCACCCCCCCCCCATTCTCCCTCCCACACTGAGCTGAAAGCACAGAATCCTGCCACCCTGGAAGCCTGGCCCTGAAAGCAGCTTGGCACCCTGGCAGCCCACCCTGCTTCCTTTCTCCATTCCTGTCACCTGCTTCCTTGTTCTGTAGAGTAGGGAGGGTAGGTATTCAGCTGGGGGTGGGCTGCCATCAGAAGGATCGTCCCGTGCCCTGTCCAGTCTTTCTGGGCATGTACAGAGCCTGGAAAAGCACAGGGCTTGCGTAGACTTCCCAGTAGGGGAGGCGTGTTGAGAGAGGAGACTCAAGTGGCCCTTTGCAATACTAGGCTGCTGATTGCAGGCAAAGCCACAGGTCTGGTCTGGTGGCAGAAAACCAGGACAGAAGAAATGGCATATTTCTCGGCAGCCGGGCAGGGGGCAGTGCATGTACACGTGCTTTGACTAGCATGAGGTTTCCCTAATGCCGCAGCACGTCAGACTGGAATGTGGCGTATGGCGGGGAGAGACTGAGAAAGACTGACGAGTTAGTTCTTCTCATAGGGTTTTTCTCTCTCTTTCTCTGATGGTTGCATCCTGCATTCCCTAGGCTCCACTCATTTTCTTCAAAGCAGTGATAGTTGGTGTTAATCTTCTTAGGGGTAATTTTGGCTCAGTTTCTAATGACCGTGGATTAAGCTCATGTTCTGATTTAAAAGGGAGCCATTTCACCTATAAAGATCAACAATTAGAGCCACGGCCTGCCTTTTGTTTCCCATGACTAGTCATTTTCAGTTCTGCCCATCTTTCTTGACCGGTGTTTTTGAAGAGTGTTCGGTGCCTGTAGCGAATGACTCTGCCACTGTTTATAGGTTGTAGGTGGTAGAGCTCTGAGGAAGGACCATGGCTTCAGCCATATTGTCTTCAGTCCTTTCTTTTATTTATTACTTTTATGTGTGTGTGTTTGTGTGTGCCTGTGTGAATTTATGTGCACCGTGGCATTCTGGAGCTGGTGGAAGCCAGCAGAGGGCATCATCACATGCCACAGAACTGGAGATACAGGCAGTTGTAAATAGCCACGTGGGTGCTGGGAACTGAACTCAGGTTTTCTGCAAGAGCAGTAAGCATTTTTACCTGCTGAGCCATCATCCATGTAGACTCAACCTCAGTGTTCTTGCATGCAGTGCTCAGGGCTTCCTTCACCAAATCATGAACTCTTGGAGAGCAGGGACCTCATGTATGTCTGGCTGAGCCTTCAGCACTCCCCAGCATAGATAAAATGCTACCTCTATAATCAAAGTCATGTCACACTCCAGACAACATTTAGGGGTCTCTTGACTTTCTGGTCCCATTCCTGGGTTCTGAACACACCCAAAGTGTTCTCTCATCACAGCAAAGCCTCCAGAACTCCTGCAAGGTACAGCTCCAGGCCATAGCGAATCTCAGGCTGTGAGGGTCCACATAGGCCTCTCACTATTTCTTTGTTCCAAACATCTTCCTCCAGCCAGTTGGGACTGGCAAGCTCTACCTTGGGTTGAGTCTAAGGAAGACTCTGGTTTTCCTGTCCTTTGGGCTCTTGTTAGACACCCCACATAACCCCCCCCCCCACACACACACACCTTCAGCTCTGCTGCCAGGGTTAGCCTCGGGTGCCTTGTGTTGACAACCTCAGGCAATCTTTCTGGAAACTCCAGTTCTTACTCTTTGAAGATCACCAGCTGTAGTCACAAGAGTCATTTGCATGACTGATTATTAGAGAAGCCCATGGTACTTGCTTAAAACAACAAAATTGATTCTTGAGCATGCTCCCTGGTAGTTCTGAATTACCAAGCCAAGGCCCATGCCACAAGCAGCTTTAATTCTCATAGTGTGTTTGGGAACCCCTGGCCGGAAGGAGATGACCCATCCTCAGAGGTGAGAGACTGCCCCCATTTCCAACTGTGTGCCAAGCAGCTGCTAGGCAGTGGGAGTCATGGATATGGACTTCCTCATTCTGGTGTTTGGCACAGGGTTGCAGCCCAGACATTCTGGGTGGCTTGTTCTTATAGCCTATTGTTCTGATTCCTAGGTTCAGAGCAGCTTCTGCTGTGGCTGAGGAAAGGAAGGAGGTAGGAAGAAACGGGCAGGTTGCAAGTGGGCTTGGATGGGGCATCCAGATGGCTGAGTCTATCTCTGTGTTGTCCTGGTCTGGGCCTCTGGTAGTGATTAGCTAGCATTTACAAAGTGGAATGTAGGAAGAGAAGGATAGAAACAGGTTTCCTAATAATACTGGTCATACTGGTCTTTTCCAGCCCACAGCACAAGTCCTTAGACACCTGTCTGGTCTCTCCAGGGGCGTAAGTGGCTGTAGATAGCCTGGCTTCATGGGAGTTGAAGTTGCCACCCTTTAGACTCTGGGTAGAGCAGCCAGATCAGGGGATACTTTAGACCGGAGCCAGTGACTCGAACATTTGAATGTCCCTTGGCCTTCTAGGTCTGGCTCCCAGTAGGAGGTGACCATAATGAAGGAGCCGCCAGGGTCAGCTGGAAAACCCATCCATCAGTGCCCTGTCTCTGTCTGAGCCTCCTGGCGGGGCTGCAGCTGGCAGCCTAGGCTTGGCAGTGATTCCATATTTGGAACCAAAGTCATTAAAAAGCCATTAATGTCTCCTTGCATGCTTATCATTTAGTGCAGCCTAGAACGGTGCCCATCAGAAAGGCAGGCCTGGGAGGTGTTGTAAGAAAGACAGACACCTTAGGAATGATGTAGTGGAACTGAAGAGGCAAGGCTAGCCGGTGTGGTGCGGGCAGGGAGGGAGCTTTGGCTCTCCCCCTCGAGACAGCCGTCTTTGCTGCACTGTTTCTCAGTGCAAGCTGCTGTGCTGGGGGTCCTTTTGTCATTCACCAGGGAGCTTGTCTTTGTCTAGATGCGGTGTCCTCACTAGAATACTCCCCCACCCCCACCACTGCCCCTGTCCAAGCTTGTCGCTGCCCGCTGATTGTGATCTCCCAGTATCCTTGCCAATCTAGAAACCCGGCCTTCTCTGTGTGAACATGGGTGGTGGGTGGGTTATTACAAGGCCCCTTGTGTGCATCTTGCTGGGCCTAGAGAGGGTCATTTCTAACAGCAGTTCTTGGGCTGCCACGCACAATTCCTTTGGAACATACCCGATGTGAGTGAGATAGTGGGTGGCTATCTGGGCTCTTCTGATACATCTGTGACTTCTAGAATCTCTCAGAGACTGTACCCTTGTGTTCATCCTTCTCTGAAAGCCACAGTTAAGTTCCTGCTACTGTTAATCCCACAGATTTGAGAAGAAAGACCACTGACCTAAATCATTGCCAAATTAATTAAAGGAAGCTTTATTTGTGTACATGGGCTCTCTCTCCCTAAGGCAGAGTTCAAGAGATCAGCATTGGATGTGGAAAAGATAAGGTTTTTATAGCTTAGGAGTAGGGGGTTTCCAAATGAGGGTATTTGGGGATTACAGAAGCAGAACACAAGCATAACAAGGTGGTCACAACAACCTTCTGAAACAAAGGCATACATAGTTGCCATTTCCTGGAACAGGCAGTACAGAACCATTCGTTGTTAAGGTTAAAAGAGGGGCATAGCCCAATCCTTGAGAAACAGGTTTAATCATAAACAGGAATAAACCTGGTTTATCTTTACTATAGGATGGTTTATAAGCCCAAGATGGAGGCTGGCTGGTTTATCACTACCTGTATCTAATCTGGTAATCAACCTGTGACTCTTTGTCCATCTTCCCAAACAGGAAATGTGGGGATAGTGGGAGAGGAAGTACTAGCATTTGACCCCAGACACAACTGCATGGAAGGTCCAGGGCAGTGTGACAGCTGCTGTGATAAGAAAACAGCTCCCTGTGTGGCACAGAGCGGTGAAGTCACCACTTCAGAAACATCTTTTGCAGCCTCAGAGCCTGTCTGCAGATGGCTTTGCTGATGCACACCTTACCTTTTCTAGATGTCTCTAGAAATTTCATTGGCACTGAGGAAAGCATATTCTTTGTTCTGGAATGACCCAGGTAACTTCCTCTGTCCCCAGCACTGCCCTCTGAAAGAATGTAGCCTATGACATCTTGTAAGAGGTAAATATCCTCTCCCACTGGCACAGAGGAAGCCAATACCTGCCCTATGGAGATCACTCAGGGACTTTTGAGGCCAGGCCGCTAGCACACAAATGCCAGGATCAGAGGCTGCTGGGCCCAACCAGAGCATGTCTGGGTGTCAGACCTTTCTGCCCCTGCCAGTCACTGGATAGAGCCCTTACTGCATTTCTCACTCAGATTCTAGAAGCAGTGAGTGTGCACTGCTGTGGACCTTGGTGAACAGTGAGGCTTGGACATCAGTTGCAGGGAATGCTCTGCCCTTGTGTTACTGATGTGAGTAGTGGGGGTGGTGGGAAGTGGTGGCCTCTCAAGCCTTTCAAGGCCCTTAGAGTCTTGATTACCTGACATCTGTGCTCTCTCTGGAGAGCCAAGAGACCTAGGTCTCTAGAGGTACCCCACAGAGTCAGTGTGCTTTTCATGGCAAGATGTTTAACAGTTCAATCAGACTGAAGTTTTAGGCAGCTTGTTGGGGTCTTGGATCCTGGTAATGTGTGGGAGCCCCGGGTGCAGGTGCTCTTGGGCATGTGGGCCCTTGAACTCACAGAGATCCTCCTGGCTCTACCTCCCGAGTGCAGGCATTAAAGGCGTGCACCACCACTGCCCGGCGAGACTTATTATTAATTATAAATGATTGGCCAATAGCTTAGGCTTGTTATCAACTATCTCTTACAACTTAAATTAACCCCTATTTCTTATCTACATTCTACTGCATGGGTCACTATCTTTCTTCAACATGGCATGTTCATGTTGCTTCTTTCTGCATCTCCTGGTCATTCCATCATTCTTCATCCCAGTTATCTCTCCCTGTCCACAAGTCCTGCCTAACCTCTTCCTGTCTAGCTATTGGCCATTTAGCTCTTTAGTAAGCCAATGAGAGCAGCACATCTTCACAGTGTATAACAAGACTATTCCGCAACAGTTCTCTGTTCATATTCTGCCTTCCTAGGGGGGCAGGAGCAGTCTATGTGAGAACTGTCTGGCCTGAGACTGGTGGGACTCAAGGATCTGGTGCTCTTGGTACTACCTTGACCCTGTGTCCATGGCCAGGGAAGGGCTAAAAGCCATTTGCTGGGCTGTGCCTTAGCTAGTTGTGTCTACCCTGCAGTTATTCTTACCTAGCCCTGGCCTTGTCCTGGGGACACTGGTTGGCATTTTAGCCTCTCCCAAATGAGGACACTATGCCCTCTTTAGGGGAGCAGGGTTGTGTCAGTATATCCCCTATTCCTACCTGGGAGCCAGGAATTTGGGATAAGGAGATGGTCTGCCCTAGAGGACCCAGCTCATTCCAAAAAGGATGGAAAGAAGCAGATGAGAAGATGGTAAGGAACCGCAGAAGCAAGTCCTGGCATGAAGGCCAGCATTCTTGGGATTGGCTAATGACCGATGCTCCAGCTTGGACTCCTGGTTTCCTGTCAGGCTTGGCTCTACTCAGGCACCTGAAGGGGTTCCATCCTGTTCTTACCAGGGCCAGGATAGCTTGGGAAGTCCTCAAGGTAATAGAGGAGGATAAGCCACCAACATGGCGGAAATATGGCTTGGCCCGTTGTTTTCTGTGTTTTAAAGACAGGGTCTCCAGGCTGACCTTGAACTCCTGTCCTCCTGTCTCAATCTCCCTAATGCTGGGCTTAGAGGCATGATCCACCACACCCAGTCTTGGAGGCTTTGTTTAGTTTGTGCTGGGGATCAGATCCAGAGCCTTATGTACACTAAGGAGTGCTCTACCACTGAATGTTCCCTTCTTGTCTTGAATTAGCTCCTAGATGGCAGCCTCCCCGTTCTTTCTCCCTCCACCACATGGGAACCATGATAAGAGTTTAAAAGATGGGTGTGGGTTCTGGGCTACCTCCTGGAACCTCACTGGGCAGCCCTGAATACCTTTCTCTCCCTCTGCAGTGTCCTAGATGATGAGGGCAGCAACCTGAGGCAGCAGAAGCTTGACCGGCAGGTAAGTGAGGGGGCCGGGGCTGGTGGGAAGGGTAGCATCTCAGCAGAGGTGTCTGGGAGCAGTGAGTCCTCCATCTGGATGGCCCTGTCACATGGGTCGAGAAGTGAGCTCTCTGGTTTATCAGCTCTGTATTATTATACTAACCCTACCCCAGTCCTTGCCTCTTCTGCCAGGCTGGCAACTAGTCACCGGCTGCCAACAGCATGAGTCCTTAACCCAGAGAAGGCTAGAGAGACTCCAGTACAACTTCTGGAACCTAGCCCAGAGATCAGGGTGCTCCCTTTGGCCCCACTGTGGGAACCCCTTCCTTCTGGAGGAGGTGGTGGGCCAGTCCACCTCTGTGTGCCTGCCCTGTGCCTCTGTAGCGGGCCCTGTTGGAGCAGAAACAGAAGAAGAAGCGCCAGGAGCCCCTGATGGTGCAGGCCAATGCAGATGGGCGGCCCCGGAGCCGGCGGGCCAGACAGTCAGAGGAGCAAGCCCCCCTGGTGGAGTCCTACCTCAGCAGCAGTGGCAGCACCAGCTACCAAGGTACACCTTTCCTCTGCCCCAGGGACTGCCAGTCTAGGGAATCCCCTGCACTGGGGTACCACACCCTGGAGATTAGGGTGGTAGAGGGTTGTGAGAGACTGCAGACTCATCCTGTAGAGGTTTGCCCAGGCTGAGTGTTGTGCCGGGCTCAGGTGTCAGCTGAGTGAAGCAGGCAGAGAGACAGCCTTAGCCTTGGGCTCCTGTTTATGTTCAGATGGTCATCTTCTGTGTTAGGTCTCGAGGCCAAGAGGTTCAAACTTGATGGACTGGGGAGTTCCAAGGTCCAGGTTGCTGATCTGCAACATGTCCCTGAGATCCTGTGCCCACCAGCATTCTCTCCTATGAAGAATCCTTCTCCCACGTTCCTGCCTTACTCAGGCTAGGAGCTCCTGGGTCACCTGCCTTCTTCCTTTCTGAGCTCTTGCCTCCTCACTATGTGTGGTTTCTGACCTGTAGGTCACTGCTCCTGGCTGAGGACTGAATCCCCCAGGGCTGCCTTCCTTAAACTTGGTGCTCAGCAGAGCCCAATCTGGACATTCTCTCAGAGCCCATCCTACCCAGGTGTGACTCTTTTGCATCTGGGTGTCCAGGACTTTGTCCAGCTTAGGTTGGGTTCAGTGCCACAGGGTTTGTGAGAGAGAAGGCGAGAGATAGGAGCTAGACACACTCGGTCTTTACTGCCCTCTGCTGGGCTGGCGCCAGCCATGCAGGTGGCTGCTTCCTGCACAGTAGTAATGGGGAGTTACGCCATGGGCACCTACCTGGCTTTTGTAGGTAGGGTAGGAAAGATCTTAGCAGTGCTTTCTTCCTTCTGAGGAAGAAATCTCTTCCTCTAACCACTGGCCTTGCCCCCGCAACCCCACAATGTTCAGGTTCTTCCCTGTGTTCTGTTATCTCAGCTCTTCACCATCCTGATGCTTTAAAAGGAAGGAAGTAGGTGTCCTTCACCTATTGCATAGGTCGCAGCTTGGCACACTAAGTAAGGTTGGTCTCCATGTGCACACCCACCCTCTGAAGAAACCCATTCGTTCCTGATAATGAAGGCTGTCTCTGGGCATCTGTCAGGGCTGAGGATCGCATTAGGTACCTGATTTGCTGTGTTGTAATTTCATCCAGGGAAGATCCCCACTGCCTTTGGTCCTGTGCATCCTGGCTTGCCACGCCACTGCCTTACCATGGCAAGACTTGCTCATGGATGTGGCGAGTCGCTTAGCCTCTCCTGTACTTTTTGCTTCACTTATAAAAAGGGAGAATCAGCCTTAGAGCTTGGAAAATGGAAGAACCCACAATGTGTCCCAGGACCCAGACTCAGGTGATTGCTGTTCCCCACTGAGATCAGAATAGGTGAGGCCTTTAGGGGCCTTCCCCATGGGGTACACTGGGCATATGTGAGGTTCCTGCTGCTTCTCTGGGGCCCAAAGTCTTTGTCCAGCCTTGAGTGGTGGACAAAGCCAAGAGAGGCTGCTGCACACCTGCTGTTTGCCCAAGACCCCATGCTTCTGAGCCTGCCCACTAATGTCCCTAGTTTTTACTGCCTCTTGCCCTGCCCCCTGCTGGCTGTTGGTGTTAATGCAGGGGCTCACTGGTAAGGGAGTGACCTAAGAACTGACACTCTCAGTGGAAGGGTTTGACCTGTTGCCAAGCTCATTCATGGTATACGTCCATAACTCTCCTTAAGTATTCAGTGAAGGGATGCGGACTAGTGGCTGTGGGTACAGAGTAAGCAGGCAGATGTGGTTTTGTTTCCACGGAGCTTCCGTTCCACGTGGGTGAGAGTTTCAGCAGGTGGTCGCAGTGTATTTTGTGGGAAGAAGCCAGGCTGTGTGAGGAGGTGGCAGGACACTGGCTCTCACTAGGCAGTGGGGGACAGCTTCTCTGGAGCTTCCAGGAAATCAGAAGTAGGAATTAATCCGATGGGAAGGATAGTGCAGGTAAGGACACCATAACATAAAAGGAGTGAGGTTCGTGCAAGGCACTAAACCAGTCTGGTGTGGCTGGATGCATGCTGGGTGGCAGAGTGTGTGGTGAGGTTGAGGAAGGAGAGGAGGAGCCTACCAGGCTGGAGGCTGCTGGTTGTCTTGAGCGTTCAGAAGCTGTTCAATAGATTTTGAGCAGATTAGGGTCCTACTATGTGGAGACCATAGAGGACACCGGCTGTGCCTTTCCTGATACTTCGCTGCTGGTGTACCTAGCCCTTTGTTTCACAGAGCCCCTCCTCCCTTACACTGGATCCCATGGGCCCAGCACCCAAGACCTCTGCAGGCTTTCTGGAATATCTGTCATGGCTGTCATCTCTTTCGGAAGATACAGCCTTTGCGTCCTTCCCATCCTCCATGGCACATTCTCATGACACTCCCCCTTCACTTGCCCAGGCTCAGAACAGTTGGCTGACTTTAGTTCCTAGCTGTCGACTTCACTGTAGTAGGCTGGGCCTGTGCTTGACCATTGCCTGGTTGATGAGTGGGTTGATGAGACGGGTGAAGAGCTACATGAGGGCTGGTGTGGGAACTGTGGTCAAGTGGGAGTGCTGATCTCACCCAATACCCATTTTTCTGTCTTGGGTTCTCTCTTGAGCAGGTCAAGAGGCCGACTCACTCGCCAGTGTGCAACTGGGAACCACTCGTCCACCAGCACCAGCCTCAGCCAAGAAAACCAAGGCAGCAGCTGCATCGGGGGGCCAGGGTGGGGCTCCCAGGAAGGAGAAGAAGGGAAAGCATAAAGGTTAGCCCGACTTCTCCTCAGACCTCCTGGAGGCCTGACCTCGCTGTGGGGGTGGAGCTTATCCTCCATGAGCATTCTCATTGAATGTGAACTCAGGTGTGCTCAGGGTGCCCACCAGTGGGCCTTGTCTAGCTCATGAGTACCTTGGCTAGTTTGTGGGGGTGGAGGGCCTTTCAAACTTCCAGGAAGTGAAGTACAGCTTAGCTGTGACTCAGGACCAACCCCCTTCCTCCCAGCTTACCTCAGCCTGAGCTCCCTCATCCAGTCCCAAGCCAGGATGCTCCCTTTGGTAGAAGCTTCTGCTCCCACATCAGGTGTCAACTGTGCCTTATCATGTGGATTTCTCCCAACTTCCTGCCCTGTCCCCAGAACTCTCTGACCCACAGACCAGTGTCTGCCCCTCAGTCTAACAGATCGTGATGGTGGCCACTTCCCCGAGTCCTTTTTCCTGGCTACTGTTTCTTCAATCCTTGTTCATGGCCAGTGATTTCTAGGCCATTGTGTCATAGTTGAACAGTGGGGTGTCAGGGTCCTTGGGTTTCTGGAGCTGGCTATAGCACTGAGCAAAGCTCAGGCGGGCAGAGAAGCTGCCACCTGTGTGCTGGCTCTTTTTCTGTCACTCAGGCTGCAGCTCCTTGGGCAGGAAGTGTAAAAGAAGGCAGGCTCTGCTAACAGATGACAGGGCACATGGGACGGGAGGCCATGTGCTTGGGAAGGCGACTAGGTGCCAGTCACAGACTTTGAGAGAGGGCCCTATTTTAATGGTGTATGTGAGTGGATTGTACATGTGTGAGTGTGTGAAGAGTAAACACAAGCATGTGTAGCTTTTAGAGGTCTATGTCCAGGAAGGACTACTGGCCTCAACTATGGTTTGGATTGATCTTTGTTTTCTGTCTTGTTCTTTCCACTGTGCAGTTGATTTTGTAAATGGTTCTTGTCTGTCTTAAGGATGTGGAGTATTTCAAACCCACCCTTGGCAGTTACCTTGGGGCGGGGGAAGGACAGAAGAAATGAAGCCCATGTCCCTTTACAATTTACCAAGTATCAACAGGCTGACAGTAGTTATTAGTTGTTTTTTTAAACCAGTTTTGCAAATAAGATTTTTCAGAGGGCCCTGTCACCCATCCGTCTCCTTTCCTGGACACCTGAGAATGCAGGCTTTTCCTCTCCCTCTGGATATAACTCAGGAGTATCTGGCCTGCAGGCACCAGCGGGCCAGCGACTCTGGCAGAAGACAAGTCTGAGGCCCAAGGCCCAGTGCAGATCCTGACTGTGGGACAGTCAGACCACGCCAAGGATGCAGGGGAGACAGCAGCCGGTGGGGGCACACGGCCCAGCGGGCAGGACCTCCGTGCCACGATGCAGAGGAAGGGTGAGCCCCATGGGGGCCCAGCTGGGACCAAAGCTCAGTCCCAGGTTCTTGGATGCACTCTTTTCCAAGAAAATAGCCTTCTTATGTTTGGTCCAGTCCTTCCCTGGATGTCATGGAGGGGAATTATTGGCATCAGATGAGAAAGTTGGAGCCAGGGCTCCTGATAAGACCAAGTTAAGAAAAAGAAGTATGAACTGGCGTAGCCAGCCTTGCATCAGGCTTTGATACAGAAGCGATAGGGATGATTTAACTGAGGGGAAAGAAGAGGTGAGATGTAGGGACTGAGCTAAAATTGGGTGGTGGGGATGCATCCCAAAGAGAATCGTGACAAGCCCCAGTTCATGTGTGCACCAAGGAGAACATGTGTCCTTGTATGTGTCTGGATGAGTGGGAGTACATACAGCAATGTGAGGGTGTGTGCAGATGGCTGTATGAGTGCCTGGGTGTCGGTGAGTCAGTGTCTGAACGTGCATCTCCACGTGACCACCTAGATTCTCACTATAAAACCTGTCTCTGCCCATCCTCCACGTTCCCTGCTTACCATAGGCATCTCCAGCAGCATGAGCTTTGATGAGGAAGAGGATGAAGATGAAAACAGCTCTAGCTCCTCCCAGCTAAACAGCAACACCCGCCCCAGTTCTGCCACTAGCAGAAAGTCCATCAGGGTGAGTGAAGAGAAGGAGCCTTTACCCCCTGCAGGAGGCTGACCCTGGTGGTGAGGTCTGCCTATGGGTGGTGGTCTGTTTGTTTTCTGTTGTGATAAAAACACTGACCAGAAGCATTTTGGAGAGGAAAGGGTTTATTCGGCTTACTCTACCATATCCATCATTGTCACAATGATCACAGTCCATCGTTGAGGGAACTCAAGCAGAACCCACCGAGGAACACTGCTTGCTGGCTCACTTACTTCATGCACAAGACCATTCACTTCAGGTTCGTGCTCAGTTAGCTTTCTTAGACAGTTGAGCCCACCTGCCTAGGGATAGTGCCACCCACAGTGGGCTGGGCCCTTCACATCAAGACCATCCATCATAGACATGGCCACAGGTCAGTTTGGTATAGGCAAGCACAGCCCTCTTCACCCCCTTGACTCTGTGCTATGTCAAATTGATAAACTAGAACAGTTGTTTGTGTGTGTGATAACATTATGGGGTGCTAGCTTTCCTTGGGTTAGGTGTCTGTATGAAGCTTCTCTGAGCTCCTCTGCTTGTCTACTGTTTCCTATCTCTTCAGTAGGGTTAAAGGGCTAGGATGCAGGGAGGGCTGGACTTGGACAGGATGACCTCCTGAGAACCTGCTCTGATCCCTGTCTTCACCTCCAGGAACTGAGGAAAGGGAGAGGCTAGAAGACAGCTCCTGACCCCGGGGCATGGTAGCCACATCCACATTCCAGGGGTCCTGACCTACCTCTCCTTCCCCTCACTAAATCAGGAGGCAGACTTACCCTGGACCACCAGTCTCAAGGGGAGAGCCTCTCAATTTAGTCTTCTCCTCCCCCCCCATAGGAGGCAGCCTCAGCCCCCAGCCCGGCAGCCCCAGAACCACCTGTGGAAATTGAGGTCCAGGATCTAGAGGAATTTGCTCTGAGGCCAGCCCCACAAGGGATCACCGTCAAATGCCGCATCACTCGGGACAAAAAGGGGATGGACCGGGGCATGTACCCCACCTACTTTCTGCACCTAGACCGTGAGGATGGCAAGAAGGTGAGGTTCCTCTGGGCAGGTATTTTCAGTTTGAAGGCCTAGAGGCTAGAATGTGAGGGAAGCTTAGCTCCCTCTGGCCTCAGTTCTCCAGGGAAGTAAGTGTTTTGTGTGGATTCATGGGCTTATCAGTGCTTGTATGTGTGCACATATAGATGTATTGGGGGAGATGAAGCAAGGTGACCATTTGTGTATGTGCCCAGATATGTGAGTGGACACCATAATTGTGGGCCAGAGGCTAGATATGGAATGTGACATTGCTTTACTCTTTAAGGTGTTCCTCCTGGCGGGAAGGAAGAGAAAGAAGAGCAAAACTTCCAATTACCTCATCTCTGTGGACCCAACAGACTTGTCTCGGGGAGGCGACAGCTATATTGGGAAATTGCGGTACTAGTGCTCTTTTAGGAAAGCGAGGGAGGGGACCAGAAAGCCTTCTGATATCTCTGAATGAGATCCTCTCCATCAAGTCCAACCACAGGCCAGTCAATGCCCAGCCTTGTGTCAGACAGGACTAAGCTGCTCGAAGGCATTGGGTACAGGCCCAGCATAAGTGACAGGTCCAACTATCACTGAATGATGTAGGCCACCATGGAAGAGTTGTTTTGGCTCCCTGGTCAGAGGCAAGGGACCCAGAGGCAAAGAAGCCCTGAGGAGGTGAGGTGGGGAGGCCTCAAGTGAGGTCTCATTGAGGAAGAGTAAGTGAAGGTGTGAGTAGCTAAAGCTGGATGTAGCCCTGGAAAGCACAGAGACAGCCCTTCTCCATGAGGTGAAGAATCCTCTTTGGCCTCCCAGATGCCACTCTGCTTACTTTCCAGAAAAAGCAGTGCCTCTGTCCCCTCCTATGGTTCATAAAAACCTATGAACACTGTCTCACTCCCTGAATTTCCTTCACTGAAATGAGATGTCCTTTGAGTTGAGTTGACTTTAGAGTTGACTGCTTATGGGGTTCCTCCACTCTGTCCCCAGGTCTGCCCTTGGCCCATCCCATAATGCTCCGTAGGCTTCTTGTAAGAGAATGGGCTGTGCCATGACATGGGAAAAGGTATACAAGCCTGTTGATTGTGCCTTTCCTTCAGGTCCAACCTGATGGGCACAAAGTTCACTGTGTATGACAATGGCATCAACCCTCAGAAGGCATCATCTTCTACGCTGGAAAGTGGAACATTGCGCCAGGAGCTGGCAGCTGTGTGCTATGTGAGTCCTCAGTTTCTAGGTAGACATGAAACTCAAACCATAGTTTGACTGGGGTGAGGATCTCTGTAGAATTGACCTTGTGTGGGACAGGGACCTAGACCTTACCTGTCTCCAGGGCTCCGACCACAGCAGGCTAACTGCCTAGGGAGCTCTGGGAACCGTCCCTGGATAGGAGGAAGTAGATGCCTGGGCTCTGTTCTAGACTTCACTCACATCTCCCTGCTGCAGCTACAGTGCCATGCACTTGTGTGGATCCGGGGCCCTTTCAGAATCTTTTCAGAACAGAGATTCTGTTCCCCCTGGTCTGGAAACTGAAGCTTGCTTGCTAACATTATACCAACAAGAACAAGACTGGAATGTACACATATGAGCATTCTCTGTTACAAACTTGGGTTCTTCATTTCTAAAAGTAAAGGATGGGTGTCCTGTGAACCTATTAGATGCCTCAGCCATTTTGGATGATTCCATAGTGCCATCTGCTGGTCAATCTTAGAGAAGCAGCCTGAGTCCGTCTGTGTCCCAGGTACTGTTGGAAGGAAGGATTCAGGACATCAGAAATAGAAACAAACCCTTATGGCGCTTAAATCTTTATTGAGAGACAAGGCATAAAACAGATGTAAGTGAAATAAGTATGTTATGGATCAATGGTCAGAATTAAAAATCTAGTTAGAGATACAGATATATGAAATGTCAAGGTGTATGTGGACATTTAGGAGTGATGGCAGGCAGGGTCTTGCCAAGGCAACTCCAGTAAAGACCAGGAGTGAAAACCAGCTACGCACATGTCTGACGAGGGCAGAGTGATTGCAGAAGAGAGTTAAGATAGCAAGAAAACTAAGGACTAGGGGCCAAATCACAGAAGGCCCTGGAGATAGAATAAAGGTTTAAGCAGGGAAGGAAAACATACCCTTTAATAGGACTGACAGTGAGGTGCTGTGTCGAGAACGGATGGTGGAGAGGAGAGCCGTGGGGCCCAGGGCAGAAACAAGGAGTTGCTTTAGCAGTTGGTGATCTTAGATTCTGGTGTAATCTGAACATATAGCTGATAGAAATTCTGGATAGGCTAGGAGTGAGAAGGGGGAGTGAGAGAGTAAAGTTAGTATGCCTCCAGTTCATGTAAGTGCTGAGCTGCCATGGACTGAAGCAAGCTGGGCTGGAAATGGGAGTAATTTAGGCTGTGCTAAATTTAGAGGTGACATTCGACTATCAAGTATAGATGTTGCAGACATTTTATTCCTCTTTGTCTTTACCTCCTTGGCCCAGTCTCCCTATGGGTAAGCAATTCGAGGTAGCCAGTACTAAATTCTCTTGTTTTCCCAGGAGACAAATGTCCTAGGCTTCAAGGGACCTCGGAAGATGAGTGTGATTGTCCCGGGCATGAACATGGTTCATGAGAGAGTCTGTATCCGTCCCCGCAATGTGAGTCTCTGACACTTTCCTGGACCCCAGCCTCTGAATGAGCTTCTAAGGGCAGAATTCCCCAAGGTGTAGGGGATACAATTTGAGAAACTCTGGAAGTTTAGGGAACCTCATTCCTGGGTAAGATCCCTCTTTGGGTGGTTATGATGCCAGGGCTTGGGTCTGGCTCAAGAAAAGCTGTCCCCACTTCCCTACCACCAGGAGCACGAGACACTGCTAGCCCGCTGGCAGAACAAGAACACAGAGGCCATCATTGAGCTGCAAAACAAGACACCAGTCTGGAATGATGACACACAGTCCTACGTACTCAACTTCCATGGGCGCGTCACCCAGGCTTCTGTGAAGAACTTCCAGATCATCCATGGCAATGACCGTGAGTATTGCTGACCCTCCTTATTGACGATGTACATGTGGTGCCTAGCCCTCACTCCCCAGTCCATACCAGCCAGATTGCAGGATGTGGGTATATGGCTTATATTAGCAAGAACTTTCCAACTGTAGTGATCAGAGCTCTGGCCCCAGATTCTGTGAATCTGGGGCTTGAGAACACCCTTTAAATGATGTCTTTTCTTCCCTGTTCCCTGCTGTCTGTATGCATCTCCCCCCTTTACCCTCTTGCTCCTCACCCGTCTCTTTTCCTGAGCCTTTGTTTTTTCATCCTTTGGGATCTCTTGGCATCTCCTTTTCCTTCCCTCTTGTGGCTTGTGTCTCGTCTACTCTTCCTGTTTCCACCACCCATGCTTGTGCATGGCCACAGCGGACTACATCGTCATGCAGTTTGGCCGGGTAGCAGAAGACGTGTTCACCATGGATTACAACTACCCACTGTGTGCACTGCAGGCCTTTGCCATTGCGCTGTCCAGCTTTGACAGCAAGCTGGCCTGCGAGTAGTGGCCTCCTCAGCCTTTAGGATGGCCCAGTCCGGAGTGGAGCTTGCCTGCCTGCCGAGACAGCCCTGCCTCCCCTCTGTTCATAGGCCCTCAGCGGGCTTTCTGGCCTTACCAACCAGAAACTGGCTGCTCTGCCTCTGCTGCTGAAGTGGGGGGATAGCAAATGGGTATGAAGGGAAAAGGAGTATTTCTGTGCCCCCAGGTCAGCACATATGACCAGTCTTGGGTCAGTACCCTGCCACAGTTATGTTTACCACACAGGGCAAGCTCTTCAGCAGGAGGTGCAGAGGGCGGGAAGCACAAGCAGGGCTGCTGTGGCCCAGCCGTCCACTCAGCCTACAAGTCCGTGGGTGTCCCAGGAGGTAGGGTACAGTGAGTCTGTGTATATATAAGGCCCTTTGTGTAGCAAAGGGCCTGGTGGTCAGCAGAAAGTACTTCCATCTCAAAAGGGCCCATCAGGCCTAAGGGAAGTTGGGGGGTGGGAATAGGTGAGTGGCAGAGCCTTGCTAGGATAGCAGGGGCCTGGCTGTGTGAATTAGCTGGTAGCTTAGAGTGGTAACTCATTTGTTGCTTCTGGAAGCAAGAACCCAGCTCTCCAAGCCAAATATCTGAGTGGACAGGGGTTACAGGAGTCATCCAGGAGGCTCCCTACATCAGGGCTCGCTGACGTTGAGCAGCCCCAGCACAACTCCTATGACACATATGTAGGGTAGAGGTCACTATTCGAGTAATGGCATGCTTCAGGAAGAATGTTCTCTCTGGGAAGACCCAGTCCCCATTGTTGCCAGCATGTCCTGATCATTCAGGGCTGTGTGCCATTCTTGGGGGAATGGAGCGGGATGAGAAGAGCGGAGGATATTTTAGGGCCACAAGAGCTCAGGTGGTAGGACGCTGTATGGCTCACCAAAAGCAATGCTGATCCCTGAGAACATGGGACTTGTCTCTTGGTTACCTAACTGGTTAATGACAGAGTTTAGAACCTCAAGTTCCTTTGTTTCTACTGTTTCCCAGAAACTAGACTCTCTGGCCTTCTGGGGTCCATTTTGCATGCCCTTTCCCTTCCCAATTCCAGAGACTTAGGACCCTCAGAGTTAATCTCAGATTGAAAACCTTTCAGTAGGACATCAGGCATTTCCATGTTGAAAGTTGTGTGATCCGATCTGGCCTGTGCCTGGCCCCTCCATGAGGGCTTCAAGCTGTGCACAGACACAGCAGAGCCACTGCAAACGTCTTTGTGTAGATGTGACAGGCAGCCTGAGGGTTCAGGGGCTGGGCCTGGACATCCCTTCCACTGCCACTTTTCCTTGGATGGCACCACTCATCTAGTGGGAACTAACTGCAAGCCTTGCCTGTGTCATTTGAAAGCTTCTTGCCTAGATGGAGATAAGAAACCAGTGGGAAGCAAAGAGCATTTAGGCATTGCTTTAAAATAGATATGCACAAAAAGGCTAAGTAAAAGTAAAGCCATACTTTGAGTATGTAAATGAGGCTCTACAGGTAAGGAGGCTGGGTTGATATAAATGGAAATAGTACTTAAGAAAAACATCTGGATTCTCCCATTTCCTTCTAAGCAAGGCACACCTGCAGTAGTAGGATCTGACATACCTGAGCCATACATCTCCACGAGAGGACCTTCCAGTGAGTTAGCCTTTGTTTACAGTGCAGTTTTGAGAGGGCACCAGGACGTCTGTGCTGGGGCTGGCCTATCTCCTGATGAAAGATTCCAGTGCCATCTGTGCCCTTCCCATAGTTCTGTTTGCCCTCCTTCCCTGGCTTTATAAGGAGCAATCTGCTGACATTAGAGGTGGCAGAAAGCAGATCTTCATTCTAGTCAAGCCCTTTATCTGGGTTTACAATGTTGAGGTTGAACAGGCTGATTCTGGAGTCTAGTGGGTGGAAGAGCCCCTGGTGGGAAGGAACTGGAAGCACAATGGGAAACTCTTGGCCTCTGCTCTCTGCTTCAGCACACAAAAAAAGGGGGTGTTGGCTATTTGAATATAAATTTGGTAGCACCAGGAAATAGGCCCACTATAGAGAAAGGCAGCCTCAGCACAAGAGCCTCTGTGGGGCACCAGTGACAGGAGTAGTTGAGTAACCTGCTTCAGACCAGCCTCCCAAGCTCAGATCTTGGGACTCAGCCCCTGGTGATGTTGCCTTTTCTTGAGCACAGGCGCATGGACCTCAGATACCATGGCCCTGGGGATCACGTGGGTTCAGCCTCTCCCACGTAAGATTTCTTACCTTTCACACCCTCTTCTCCTAGGTGGTCCTTGACTAGGCAACAAATTGATGATGGGATGAATGGACAGTCTATACGAGTGTGGGGCAGCTGGAACCTTAGGCAGCTTCCCTGTATGCTACTGGCTTTCCACCCTAAAACTACACCCTCTGCTCCAAAACAGTTCCTCTGCAGAGTGGTGACATTAGCTTCCCCAAGTCCTCTCCGAGTCTAGCTTTTTCTGTCCTTCTGGCTCCAAGGTGCTCTGTGTCTGTCTGTGTGTGCGTCTGCACGTGTGTCTGGAGGAAAGGGCAATCTGCAATCAACCAACAGACATTTAAGATCACATCTGAGTAGGAAAAAAAAAATGAGGCAGTTGTGACCACTGTGGATTATGTCCCTTCTTTCCATGCTCTTTCTTCCATGGTTCCAAGCAGGAAATGATCAAGGAAATGTAGTGTCGGTCTCACTGGAGGAGGAGCTGAGATGTGCATCCTTTTAAATGAACATGGTGTAGTGATGGTGCCTTAACAATCTTGACACTAAGGGGAAGCAAGTCAGGTACATGCCTAGGGGAAGACCGGTGTTGGGAGCCAAGATGTGTTATGACAGGCTGGAAGAGAACTTTTGGTAAATCTACCTTCACGGATGAGGCAACAACATTGTAGAAGTGGTTTATTTTTTCCTTCTTTCTGGAACTGGCAGGGTATTTGCCTCCAAACTTCATTTAGAAGTAGAAGTAGTTCTAAGTTTAAGCAATAGGAAGGACTGCTCAGATGGGGTCTGCAGGGAGGAGCCACGTCCACAGCCCTGCTCTGCAAGCACAACAGCCATCTCCTCAGTGGACAGCCTGCTTCCCCTTAGCAGCAGCCCTGCCCTTCCCTTCTCTGTACTCCTTGCCCCAGCTGTGATATCCTCCTGGGATTTCAGGATGCCAGGTGCCATCAAAGCATGCTTTCTGTGGTGCCTAGCACTGTGACTGGGGCCCAACTGCCCTGCAGAGTTGGGACCTTACACTGCCCTAGGCTCTGGCTTGTAGACCTGCTCCAGTCTCCAGAACAGGCTATGGGATGGATTCTTACTTCAGTTTATGACCACCTGCCCTTATTCACTCCAGCTTGCAATTTTTTGTCATTTCAAGATCTTAAGTACCGGGATGGGTTTGGGTTTTCAGCACAGAGATGACTTGATCCAGGAGGGTACAACTGCATTTACAGCAGCTAGGGCATTTGAGCAAACTACACAATCCGATGTCTGTCTCCTTACCTGTCAAAGCTGGGTTGGTGAAGGTTAATCCTTGCTCTCATCACTACCTTTCCTGGCTCATCACTGTGCCTTCTTTCTTTCCTAAGAAAGATCCTGCACCCCTCTCCCCTCTTCTCCTGCCCCTCCTCCCCCATTGAGGTCCAGGTAGAGCTGGAGATGAAGCTAAAGTCTAGAGTCTTCTGTAGAGCACCTCAGAGTAGCACAGAAGGAGAAGCCCAGCTCCAGCCTCCTGGATGTGACCAGCTTGGTGAGGGCAGGCAGCATTCCTCTTGCTGGGAGCACACTTAGCCAGTTTCACAACGCCTAGAACATGTATGTCCATTTGCACACGATTGTCTTTTCCTATTTTGGAGTGGTCAGACATTTTATTTTTGTTTAAAATTATCTGGAGTTTTAGATGAACTTGCAAAACTGTGCTTTTATTAAGTGACTTTTTGAATAAACTTTTTGGTATTCTGAAGCAAATGTATTTATTTATTGGTATGTGCAATGACAAACTTGGTATTTTCCCATAATGACATTATGTATGTTGTAGAATTTAGTGTTTGTCTAAGTACAGACATGTATCAACAAATTAAACTTGAACTGTTTGACTGCTGTGCCCTTGTTTTTTCATAGAGGGAGAAAATGGTCTCTCCTGAAAATGTTCTCCATTCCACGCATTCCTGGGAGTTTCAAGGGTCCAGTGGGTAAGAGCAACAAAAAAGGCGCAGAGTGTGTTTAAAACCAGTGACATACAGGTCAACACTGTCTTTTCATGTGGTGCCACATCCAGTGTGGAAAAATGAGGCTAGAAGATACTTCGAGGCCATCTGGGTCACCCAAAGGAACTGGCCAATAGTCCCTAAGTGTGCCTGGTGGGCATGGTCCTTGTAGACAGAACCAGGATGTAGGACTCAAGGGTGGAAAAGGCCCAGTCACATGATTCCAGCCATGTCCAGAGCTGGAACCATTTAAACAGGACATGTATGGGAATCTTTTTCAGTCTGCGGTGGATTTGAAGCCAAAATGATGGAAAGAGGCCTATAGTTGTTACTGAAAGCAGGCCTCAAAGCTAATGGTCTTGAAGGGAGTCATCACAAAGTCACACATACCCCACAGAGTGACCCCGGACCATTCCCAGCAGTCAGACTGGCCTTGGAGAAGGTATCAAGTGGGGCAGTCCAGCAGCAAGAGATTCAAGACAGTGAAGGTGTGCATTTCACTCTGGGACAGACCCTCCATGACAGTCCTATAAGGTGGATGTGATGCCCAGTCCATCCACAAGGAAACTGGTGCCCTATGAAGTGAAAAATGGCCTGTTTTCTTGATAATAAAAAATATGTTTTAAAGATGGGCAGTGGTGGTGCACGCCTTATTTAATCCCAGCACTCTGGAGGCAGAGGCAGGCCTGGCTATAGAGTGAGTTCCAGGAAAGGTGCAAAGCTACACGGAGAAACCCTGTCTCAAAAAACCAAAAAAAAAAAAAAAATGTTTTAGACATGCTGATGGCTAAGGTTACAGGATAGTTCATTCGCTATTGATCACTGCTCAACAGGTGGCACATGAAATATTCTTTGTAGATACAAATTGTCAAAATAAATGGTGAATTGAAGAGTAGTTTGATAATTAGGGGGATTTTTTTTTTTTTGGTTTTGGTTTTTCGAGACAGGGTTTCTCTGTGTAGCTTTGCGCCTTTCCTGGAACTCACTTTGTAGACCAGAGATCCACCTGCCTCTGCCTCCCGAGTGCTGGGATTAAAGGCATGTGCCACCACTGTTTTTTAAAAGATTTATCATGTGGGTTGGGAATTTAGCTCAGTGGTAGAGCGCTTGCGGCCCTGGGTTTGATCCTTAGCTCAAAAAAAAAAAAAAAAAAAAGATTGATCATGTAAGTTCTGCCTGCATGTGTCCCTGCAGGCCAGAAGAGGCACCAGATCCCATTATAAATGGTTGTGAGCCACCATGTGGTGGCTGGGAACTTAGGACCTCTGGAAAAGCAGCCAGTGCTCTTAATGGCTGAGCCATCTCTAGCCCCTACTCAGGTGTTTTTTGATGTGACTTAAGAGCATTCCCTACCTGAACCATGTCCTGACGACTCTAGCTTCTGCCTTTGTGAGGAAGAAAGATCATATACAAGATGTTCTAAAAGGGGGAAGGGTTTTGTTTAGTCATCAGGTTGATAAAAAATCCTAAATTTGTATAACACATGTCCAGGAAGATCTTGGTTTATACCTGTTGCCTCTATGGTCAATCTCAATTGCCAACTTGATGGGATTTAGAATACCACGGAAACACACCTGTCTGACACTTTACAAGATGATTTAGTTGAGGAGGACCCATCTTCACTGTGGACAGTAGCATCCCACTGGCTGGGGTCCCAGATTGAATAAAAGAGGGCAAACAAACCAAGTGCTAGCATTAATCTTTCTCTGCTCCCTGACTGAACCAGTCCTCATGGCTCCTGCTGCCAAACTATACGCTCTTCCTGCAGTAAGTTGCCTTTGTTAGATATTTTGTCACAGTGATATGAAAATACTAATTATGCCATGTGTGTTACCTAAGTTCCCTTTTTCAAAGTGAGTGCAGACCATAAATTATCACCTATGTCTAAGCACAAAGAACATGGTTCTCATAGGCCATTACTGCTAGAGGTTAAATCCACCTCCACCCCTCAGCATACCTCCAGACCCAGTCCCTGAGCATTGTAATGTGGCACTGTCCTGGGTTCCTCCTATGACCATGGTAAGGGGTCTTCTGGCTGAACACCAAGCATGGCTCTAGGTGATGTGCAGTGGCTTCTCAGGCCAGCTACTGCTACAGTGCCCCAGAGGTCACTGCAGACCTAATGGAAAGGCCTTGATGAAGACTGCAGCCTTTAATACTGAGAAGTGAATATCACAATGAAAACCAGTCCCCTGGACTGGATATACATGTAAAAACATCATATCCAAAGGATACTATTCTGACAAATACAAATAAATGAATGAATGAATGAATAAACAAATGCCTACATTCTAAATTACTGAAAGGTACATTGACGTTTCAGGTGTATACAGACAAATATATTTCTATATGCGATTGGTCCTTCTGGCAGGAACTGTTTCCATAGCTAGTCCCCAATAATAACAGAGTTGACTCTGTAACACTTTTCAGCTGAATATCCATCTATATATACACTCTACTGTCCTTGCTAACCCACTCTTTCTGCTAAAATGTCCTTTCTCTTCCTTGCCCATGTTCTTAGAATGCCACAGTGTCTCTTCTGAAATTTTTGGTACTTTGGCAAAAACATTCCTGTTCTTCCATGGTCCTGTAGTTTTGGGTCCATCCATACTGTAATAAAATAGCTATCACATGATACGTTGTTATGCATGAGCTAGTCAGGCTGCCCTATGCACACTGACTAGTTCATTTACAGCTTATAACCCCATGAGACCTGAGTTCTACTACCCTCACTTTACAGATGCCCAAACCAAGCTCAGACTGCTTAAGGAGCCAATCCAAAATTCTACGGCCAGAGTTGCAGGAGAGGATCAGGACCCAGAAGAATTCCCAATCTCGAGCCTTCTATAGTCTATAGTGCATCTGTCAGGCTCCCATATTAAACTGGAACTCTTCCAGGTACAAATCCAGTCTTCTAAGTACTCAGCACAGACAACTATCTGATGAATGAACAAGAGTGAGAACCCAGGCCTATCATCGTAGATCAACTTCACACAGTGGATGAGGGAATCACACAGAAAATAATTTACCAAAACAAGAGTACTTACATTGCTTTTTACCCTTAGTGTTAGTTACGCCAAGACTATCCTCAGTGCACATTAACTGCACTCTTCACAATTGCAGTCAAATGGTCTATACAAAGATCAATGCAGTGTAGTGCATTTTTAGACTCAATCTTCAGAGCCTTTTCTAGTTCAACTAACACATAAAGCTTCGTGTGGTCCCATACCTTCTGATGGCAGTCAGTATGCTCCTGAGGGGTCAAAACTGTCTTCTGGTGTCATATTCATGCCATGCACAATAGAACTCTAAAGACTGTATCCAGCTTCACAGGATTCCTTAATTTTTGAGTTTCCCATTTCATGCCTGGGAATGTCCTTGGAGATGCCTTCTTTCAGCTTGTAGGTCTCACATGTAACTGAACTGACTCCCCCTTGTTAGGATTCACAGGTTTCATCTTGTCTCACAAAGACATGGTTCCCTGGCCACCTGAACTCATGGAAGGACCACTATACTGAGGCCATTTGGTAGCTTCAACAGCCTCAAACTCCATCTTTGTGGGACACAGACTAGTACTTATGCCTCAAATAGCCCCTAGCCACAGACGACCAGACATACAAAGGTGCTTCTGGATTTGGCAATTCTGTTCAACAGAGTAAGGACAAAGGAAGCTAGGGATCAAGGCAATATACAAGCAAAATGGTCTCCAAATAGGCTTGTGTGTTCATAGCCTGCTACTCCAGAGGAGCCAGGGTATCTTAACCTAGAAGGCTCTGAGGGGAGGCTGTCTTTCTGGGCTGGGCCCCTTATCCTCACAATTGAGCATGCTCTTCTCCTCAGGAGACTACTAACCTATTCAAAAGGCCCAAAGAATAAGGCATTTGAGAGTCTAAAATCTTCATTCTTAAAACCTTAAGTCCCCAATATCTGCTAATGTAATGCTCATTTACAGGTAAACCATCTGTTATTCCTATGAGGGGTCAGACCTTTGCATAGGTGGTACCACCTCCAAGCACAATCAACCAAGTATAATTACCTAATGAGTTAGTGTCTCTGATGCGGAAAGGCAGGAAGAAAAAGGTGATGTTGTCCTGTGTTCACACTAATGTCTACTTTACAAGGTGACAGGTGTGGGTGTGCAAGCACCAGGAAGAATAGATAATATCCATGGTAGTGGCCCAAGAACTATGATATTGAACACTGAGAAGGAAGTAGAGGGCACAGGGCCATGGATGAAATTCAGGAAGGATACCTTGGGAATAGAGTAATGGATACTTCATCAAACAGGCTGCTTTCACTCTAAACTCTGGGGGTTGCGCTTCCTCAACATGCCACCCATGTGTGTACTATCAGTGCTGATCCCCAACCCTTCATTTGTAAAGTCTTGGGGCCAGTCTTCCTTGGTGGCTTCCTCTTGCTCACTGTAGCCTTCTGCACTGAAACCAGCATTCTCTGCCAAGACAGCAGGATCCTCCTCTTCATGAAAACAGCAGGAGCATGATTCTGGTTTAGGATCACACAGGGTGACAGAATTATCTTTCTGGGCTGCAGGGTCAGTGGGCAAATGATCCCAGCTCAAATGCTCTGATCCTTCCTCTTCCATCACTCCCATCCGTTCAGCTATTTCTTCAGCAGAAGGCTCTTTTGGGTCAGGGTAATCCACCAGGATTGTTTCTTGCCTACGCTTGATACCATCAGAAAGGTCATACACTGGATAAGTCTCTTCAGGGTAACCTAGAGAGCAAAGTAAAACGAAGTCTTAGAAAGAGCATCTTCGAAAATAGTATCAGGATCAGAGAGGATTCTCTGGCAGCAGCTAGCCTATTCTAACAAATCCATTCAATAAATCTCTAAGATGGTTCTAATAGTCCTAGCAGTCTGGCTGACTGTCCCTATGAGCTCTGAAATACAAACCAAAGCAGAGGAAAATCCTTCTTAAGTAAGGTGCTTGAGGTAGAGGTAAGTCTCACCCCTCATGTTTCTGCAGCGCTGATGAAGATTAAGCAAACAGCATGAGCCTTCAGCATAGAGAATGCACCCCTACCAGATGGAGAGGGCTTAGCTTAAGGCTAGTGTTTACAGTTTCTATTTGGAACAGATCCCAAATCTGTCGGGGCTGGGGCTGGGGAAAGGAATGCTAAATCCTTTGAAAAATAAACCATGGTGCTTCCTACTTATCAAAACAACCAAAATATTCTGTAAGTGTCAGTGAGCAGGGGCAAGTTAGCAAGACAGGACCAAGACCCCACAGGACAAGAGCTGCATTTTCGGGGTCAGAATTCCCATTGCTGGCATCTTCATTTCACAAAATGGAACAAAAGGATGAAACAACAAACAGGTAATGAAATGAGTGACACTGGCACTGAACTCAGCTACAAGGGCTATGCTGCCAAATAAGGAATGAAGCGAGATGAATCTGTGTCAGCCCAGCCCGGCCTGAGCAGCAGATGGGCCACGCTGGAGCGCATACGCTGGTTCTGGCAATGGCAGTGCTCACCGTACAATGTGGGGAGCTGGAGAATTCAAAATCCATTTGCATGGTGACATAACCATATAGTCAGCTCTAACAGACACCACTGTTTGTCCATCAGTTGTGAAAAAATGGCAATCTTTTGATACAATGTGAGGTATCTAGAGACATTTTCACAACATTTCTGATTACGAAAGTCACTCAGACTTGGCAGAATTTTTGAGGAGGGTAGCATAGCCTTTATTTTGTTAGATTTTTCCTACTAATTTTAGTTACAGACAAGTTTAAAAAGAAAACAATTCACTTCGAATCCTATCGCTGGTAATTTATCTTGGCTTTCAAAAATCTATATAGATAGTATTTTCCTGCCTTTTTAATAAAGAAAGATCGTGTTGAGTATGTACTGTTGTCCTATACTTTTTCATTTAATATGTGTGTGTCATGGGTATTTTTCCATGTCATACAACTGACATGATTCACTATTCTTATATAAGACATTCAAGTAGATTCCTCCCAGTTTGTCCCCCTTGTAAGCTATGTGGCAGTGAGGAGCTCTGAATATAAACCGAGACCTACCCCAATTCTTAAAGATGGGCTTCTAGAAATATGGAGAGTAGGCCAAAGAGAACAGTCATTAAAAAAGACTTTGTATCTTCTGCCAAATTACTTTCCAGAAGAGCCACATAACATTTCAGTTCTCACAGAGATGTGAACACTCCCTCTTACCGAATCCCCACCAGCACTGACGTGAGTATCAGAATCTTGCCCATGCAATCTTCACTCCCAGGACAACTTTCAACAGAGTGCTAGTGGTTTGAGTGTTTGTCACTTTCAAAATCCTTGTTGAAGCTCAATCCTCAAAGTCATATGTTAATGGTATTTTGAGGGGAGATCTTTAGGAGGGGATTAACTCAGGTCTGAAGGTAGGTTCCTCATGATGGCATTCCTGGATTTATGAAAAGAAAAACTGAAGATTTCAAGCTTGCCCTGTCTGACCATGTGATGCCCTCTAGCATACAATGACACAGCAAGCAGGCTCTGACCAGATGCCAAGTGGATGCTGACACCATGCTCTTAGACTCCTAGAACCATCAACTAAATATGCCTCCGTCCTTTTTAAGTGACCTCATCTGGTATCCAGTTATAGCAATAGAAAATGGACTGCACTAGCTACCAAAGGCTTTCACCACCCCAGGGCAGGAGCTTGCTACTTAGATCTCAACCACTGACTTCTCAAGAGAAGTCCATTTGCTTGCCTGTACTCTTCACCAAGAGCAAAGCTTACCTTTGCTTTTCAATGACTACCAGCTTTGGTGTAGGAGGGAAGACAATTAGACTCAAACTCTAGGCCCAATCCAGCAGCCCCAGGATTGAGATCATCTTGGCCACCATGGCCCCAGGCATCAGGCCTCCTTTAGCACAAAGTTTAGCAGTCCCATGACCCTAGTTATAATGCTTACACCTAGCAATCTTGATATTGGCTCCCATAGAAACGATACAGGTACACGCAGCAACAAGCAAGCTTTGGGTTTCAGACTAGCCCTGTACCAGTTAGCAAACCCAAGCCACAGCTTCTAGGTCTGCCCAGAATCAAGATACCTCTGAAGTCAGAAACCAAGTTGTTACATGCAGACACAGGCTCCAGATTTACCAACTGATGGTGTAGTCCTGAAGCTAATCTCCACTGGTCTAGGATTCAGGGCCCATGTTCATTTCACTAGACCAATGCATAGCATCAAGCTTCCAGATCACCTTATGGATCCTTACAGTCCCAGGACCTAAAGTAGGCTCATAAGGCTTTCTCATGCAAAATAGGACCTTAGTCTGCCCCAGCACCAGACCTTATAGACTCAAGGTTCCAGGCCCATCCCAACACTTAGCCTCTGCAGACTCAGTCTTGTGGCCCATTCCAACTCCAGGTCATCCACTGGAGATCCAGGCTTCAAGCAAGCCACCTAAAGATACAAACAAAACAACAAAATCCAACCACAAAAGGGGGTTAATGGGGACAACAAAATCTAACCCCAAAAGGAGGTTGATGGGGAGGAAAAGAACAAAGAATCTACAAAAGGACCAGAAAACAACTATCAAAGTAATAGTCAGGGGCTCCTGAGACCAGCTCAGTGGGTAAAAGCACTTACCTTACCACCAAGCCTAACAACCCAGGTTCCAACCCCAGGACCAACATAGTGGAAGGACAGAACCAACTTCAATAGGCTGTCCTCTGACCTTCATACACACACTGGTGTACACCCACATGCATATGAACACACACACACAAACACACAAATAAATGTAATAAAAAATTTAAATGATACTAGTAAGTCCTTACCTATCAATTGTTACACTGAATATAAATGAGTTAAATTTTCTAATCAACAGAATAGCTGAATAGATTAAAAAAATTAAAAAGGCCCAACTGAATGCTGCCTATGAGACACTCATTTCAACTCAAAGAACATACATAGAGTGAAGGAAAAAGGATAAAAAGAAGATATCCCATATAAATGGAAAACTAAAAACAAGTATTTATACTTAGGGAAAACTAACGTTAAACCCAAAACTATCACTAATGACCCACCCGAATGCTGAAGTAGCTCATGTCAAATGACATAATACTTTAAAACTTCATTGGAAAAAAATAAGCAAACAACAGAGATTCACTGCTTCTATGAAAAACACAGCAGTTCAAAACATGAAAACCAAACTAAGCAAATTATACATCAGCCACCAATAGTCAACACGGGGAATGGATTTAACATGTCAACTTATCCCTAGTGACATCCAAGAGGCTACAGAACAATAAATAGAATTCCTATAAACAGAAAGACATGATCACAAGATGAAAAATTTATTCCCAGGAATAAAGGTCACAAGATTAAGATAAACATGACTGAAAAACAAATCCAAGTATTAAAAGTTCCCACTAAAAAATTCTCCTGTAACAAATACAAATGACAAAGAGATGGAAATTCTGAGAAATTGTGGAGGTTGATCATTGTACCCCATTTTGAATTACTAGACTGTGAAAGCAAAGGAAAACAGATCAAAGCATTAATAAAAAATGAGAGAAAACATCTATTTACTGACAGAAGGCTCACTAACTGCTGGGCAAAAGTAAAAACATATTCATGTATACACACACACAGAACCAATGACTGTGACTAAATTCAGATTTAAAATACAAAACGAAAATGAATTCCCAGACAGAAAACAAACAGCTAACTAAAAATAGGCTACCTACTGAGATCAGACCAGAAAAAGTTTTCTTGTTTTCAGTCAAGTGAAAGTACAGAATGAACAAGAATTTTTCCAACTTTTAAGGAAAATGGCATGGTCATGAATTTTCTAGCAGCAAGATGAAAACGCCATATAGATATCCAAGTATTCTGACCTATGGCACTTTATACAGAGTAAAAATGCTTCAAGTGCATGTGTCAGCTCTACATCACTGCATCACCTAAGATAATTAGCTCATAAAGAGAAAGGTTTATTGTGGTTGAAGGTTCTGGAGAGTCCAACCCAAGACTGGGAAGCCCATTGCTTTAGGCCTCTGACAAGAGCAGCACATTGCAACCGAAGGAAGAGGCAGAGCCAAACTGCTTACCTGGGCCAGAAAGTAGAGAGGAAGTGATAGGGTACCACAGTCCTCTTTGAGGGCATCCACGCAATGAACTAAGGACTTCCTCTGAGGGCCCACACCCCAATAATGTCAGTTTAGGGACCAATCCTTTAACATGTAAACATCAAAAATGTGGCAGGTCATTGTCTTGACACATACAAAAATTCATCATAAGTTAAATTCAGTAACTATGAAGCTAGATATAAGAAAGTGGTGGCAAGCTACTCAAGTCTGAGATCATGGCTACCTAGGGTGCAAGGCAATTTCAAGGCCAGACTGGGCAACTTAGCATGACCCATTAAACCTTTTAAATGGTTTACAGATGGAGCTAAGTGGTGAAGCACTGGCCTAACATGCATATTATGTTCAAAGGCTGTAAGTTCAATTCATAGTAGAGAGGAGGCAAGTAGTTAAGTCATATCCAGCCATGTATGCTTAAAATCAGGGGGCAGAGACAGAGGACTAGGAAGTTCAAGATCAACCTGGGCTATATAGTGAGAGCCTGTCTCAGAAAAAAAAGGATGGAGGGAGAAGGTTAGGGAAGGAAGGGAGAAGAGAGGAATAGAAAAATGGAAAGAGTGACTTAGCACTGTAAAATAATCAATCATTGGTAATGTAGCATGGAATATAATACCATGGTTAAACCATTCTTTTTTTTTTTTTTTTTTTTCTTTTTTGGTTTTTCAAGACAGGGTTTCTCTGTGTAGCTTTGCACCTTTCCTGGATCTCGCTTTGTAGACCAGCCTGGCCTCGAACTCACAAAGATCTGCTTGCCTCTGCCTCCCGAGTGCTGGGAGGCATGGCAACCACTGCCTGGCGGTTAAATGATTCTTAAAGCAGAAAAAGCACGTGTCTCTAAAAGTTAGTACCACAGCTAAAATTCTATGTGACCTCAACACAACCTACAAGGCAGGTAGAAAAGGATGGGGAAAGGAGTAATATTTGGAATAAAGTTGTACAATACAGATTTATAAGCCAGAACATTGATGATTGGTGAGGCTGAAGTATTCTCACAGGTTTTACAGCTGGTGGCATTTTTTCTCTTGTGAACTGTTTATTTGAATTTCAGTGACTTCTGCATTAGTCATAGAACTTTTTATATATTATACCCATCAATGTGTTTTCATCTGTATTTGCTATCCAGTGTGAGCTTTAAATTCTTACACTATTTTAACTACAGAAGGTGGAAGTTTTATGTATAGAAAGCTTTACTATTAACCTTTATGCTATAACTTCTTGTGTCACTTCAATAAATTAACGTTTTTATCTTGAGATAGGTATAGATTGACATATAGTTATAAGAAGCACACAAATCCCATGTTATTCTAGTTTCTTCCAGTGATAGCATGAATAAAAATATAGCATAGTATTTCATTGCTGTGAAGAGACACCATGACCATGGCAACTCTTATAAGGAAAACATTTAACTGGGGTGGCTCACATACAATTTCAGAGGTTCAGTCTCTTATCATCATGACAGCATGCAGGCAGACATGGTGCTGGAGGAATAGCTGAGAGTCCTATATCTTGCAGGCGACTAGAAGTCGACTGACAGACTAGGCAGTATTCTGAGCATAGGACAACTCAAAGCCCGCCCCCACAGTGACACACTTCCTCCTACAAGGCCATACACACTCCAACAAAGCCATATTTCCTAATAGTGCCACTCCCTTTGGAGGTCATTTTCTTTCAAACCACCATACAAAATAGCTACATTTGTGGAACAGGATCTAGGGAGATAGCCCAGTGGAAGAGCACTTGTCCTGCAAGCATGAAGCCTGGAATTTAATCCTCAGGGCATGAGTGACCTGTCTGTAATTCTAATGCTTGGGAGGCAGAGATAGAATCCTCAAGATAAGCTGGCTAGCTGGACTAGTGAAACTGGAAAGCTCTGGATTTAAACAAGAGCTCCTGCCTTAATATATAAAGTAGAAAGTAATTAAGAAAGGCACCTGACCTCAACCTCTTAACTGTACACACACGTGAATGTGCATACATAAACACATACCCCATACACATGCATGCATTCAACATACACAAAAAGAAAAGAATATAGCAGAGAATGTATCCATCCACAAAGCTGCCTTATGTTGCTGCCCTTCATGACCACACCTGCTCCTTCCTACTGGCATGTCGCTTCTCAACCTCTAGCAATTACTAGTATGTTATTTATTCCCAAAATTTTGCCATTTGAAGAGTATTATACATATAGAATCATATCTTTTTGAAGAAGCTTCTACCCTTCACTCAGCATAATTCTCTGCATATATCAATAATTCATTTCTTCTTATTATTTAGTGGTATACTATGTAATACATGTACCACCATTTAACCATTCACCTGCTGAAGGACATTCAAGTTGATTCTAGTTTTTACCTATTAAATAAAGCTGCTAGAAATATTCATGCCAAGTTCTACATGCCCTGTCCTCATTTCTTGGGAATAAATGTCAAGGCTCCAACTGCTGTGTTACACAGTATTTACATGCTTAGATTTTTTTTTTTTTTAACAAACTACTACATTGTTTTCCAAAACATCCTGTTGCAGATTGAATACAAAATGTCCCTTACAGGCTCATATTTTGAATGTTTGGTTCCCAGCTGATAGTTCTATTTTGGGAGGCTGTGGAGGAGGCAAAGCCTAGCTGGAAGACATAGATTGCTGAGGATGGATCCCTGGCCACTCCTCTACTTTCTGGCCCCTCGCTGTTATGAAATGGGATGTTCCACTAAGTCTTCCTGCCATTGGCAAGGAAAGTAATTTGGTCCCAGAGACAGAAAAGTAACTAATACATGTCCATTCCCTTTTATATCTCACTACTGATGTATACATAATACTTTCTTTGTATCCCAATCTGCAATTTCTTATTTCAGTCATTCTGAAAGGTGTAGAGAAGCATCCTATTCTATTATTTATTTATTTATTTATTTTTTGAGACAGTGTCTCACTATGTAACCCTCTTGCCTGTAATTTGCTCTACAGACCAGGCTGGCCCCAAACTCACAGAGATCTACCTGCCTAAGCTTCTGCTTCTGCTGAGGTTAGAGTTGTGCACTGGTACACCCAGCTATCTTATTCTAAGTTTGATTTGTGTTTTCTAAGAGGAAAATCATGTTGAATATACTTTAATGTGTGTATCTGCAATCTGTAATATCCTCTTTGCTGAAACATCTGTTTCTGTCTTCTGCACATCTTCAAATACTACAGAACAAGTGTCCACAGTAATCCATGAGAAGGAAAAGAGGCCCAAGTTCCTTGAGTTAAGAAAACAGACATGAGAGCTCAGAGAAGGAAGGCAGTCAGAATTTGCTGAGAACTACAGGGCTTCTTACTTAAACACTCCAGAGACATGGAGAGGGAAACTCATGTTTGTAGCTGAGTGATGACATGGGAAGAACCAGAAGCCACTAAGCATCAGCAGGAAGAACATCCTAAGTTCATACATGGGTAGGAACAGTTTGTGTTCTACTATCCAGAGCACAAGACTTGTAGGAGACCAGGTTCAAACAAGGCTTACTAAGGTAACCAGAGCCAACCTAACGATGAGAACAAAACCCAGGCCTTTGAAAAGGTCAAAGTTCTAAGTCTCTGAACAGTGAACAGGGAAAAGAAGTGAGAGGAAGAGAAGATTATCAGGACAGAGAAGGACACACTTCCCTCATGTGATAGTAAGCAGGGAAATTATGAACAACTTTTTCTAACACCCCATTTGTATGAAGTATGTAAAACTTTTAAAACTACTTTCAAAGCTCACTTAAAGTATTAAAGACATTCAACTTATTCTTACAAGTCCACACACATGTGCCTGCACACACATTCCAAAACATAAAAATTCCCCAGGTAGGTCAGATCAACTCAACTAGTGATTATGGATTAACAGTAGTTCTACACAAACTCTTCCAGAAAAGACTGCAACCCCAGTGTATTTTATGAGGCAGTGTCTGGCATTACTCTGAAATAAAGTCCAATGGCAGTATAGGATTAAAAAAAAAAACACAAAACACTAGTAAGTAGACTTTATAAACACCAGCATAAAAAAATAATCTTTGCAAACAAATACAGAGGCCTAGAGCCAGACATTATACGGAGAGGGAGTCCTTGCAATGCACAGCTCTAAATGGGATGTCTCCATCAAATTCCTCCCCTTAGAGCTCAGGGAACCCCAAGGAAGATGAGGCAGAAAGAGTGTAAGCGCCAGAGGGATGAAAGGTGGGCACCAGGAGAACAAGGCCCTCTTGTTCCACTAAGCACAGGTCAAGCAGCAAGCGCAGGGCCGACCCAGGTCTGTACCAGGTCTTCTGCATATATAGGATGGCTTTCAGCTTAGAGCTTTGAGGGACTCCTGAGTTTGTGAACAAGTGGGTCTCTGAGTCTTTTTCTTTTTCTTTCTTTCTTTTCTAAATTTAACTTTGTTTTATGTGCATTGCTGCTTTGTCACGGGTGTGGGGTCCCCTAGAACTGAAGTTACAGACAGTTGTAAGCTACCATGTGGATGCTGGGAATTTAACCCGGGTCCTATGCTAAGCCATCTCTCCAAGCCGCCGGGTCTCTGATTCTTATGCCTTCTCTTAGGGCTCTTTCCTTCTGTTGCTTTGCCTTGTCCAATTCAGTGTGATGGTTTTTATTTAATCTTATTATATTTTATTTTCTTCTGTTTGGTTGTTATCTCTTAGAAGCCTGTTGTTTTCTAATTAGAGACAGAAAGGGAGTGGATCAGAAGCAGAGGGGAGGTGGGGAGGAACTGAAAGGAATAGAGGGAGGTGAAACTGTAATCAAGATATATGAGAAAAGAATCTACTTTTAATAAAAGGGGAGAAATCGTTTGCAAACCGAGTCTAGCCATTATCATGACAAAGTAGGTTTTAACAAATGTTTGTAGCTATTCTAGAACTGAAAAACCAATGTAGGGCTCTTTTTCTTTAATTGTTGTGACATGTGTATGTGTGTGTATGTGCATTCCAAAACATATAAATACAACCTGCTCAATCTGTATGTTACCTGTATGTACATGTTTTCAGGGCTGACATTTGGTATGAACTTAGAATGGAGCTCAGTGATAGAGTATGATCCCACACATGCAAAGCTCTAGGTTTCACACCTAAGAACATACACATACAGATAGAGAGAAAGAAAGAGGGTCAACTGACTTTCAACCAATGTGCTAAAGTAATTAAATCAAATTAAAGGAGAGTGATACAGTATTGAGATATGCAAAAGCAAATTTAAGTCCTGATGCCTCACCATCTATAAAGATTAACTCAAGAAATGGGTTGGAGGGAGGAAAGAGAAGAGAGAAAATGATGTAATTATACTTAACAAAAGGTTCTCAAAATAAGACTACATGTAAGCACTAAAGCCATACAATTTCTAGAGAAAAACATTTTAGATTAGGCAAAGATGTCTTAAAGAGAACACACAAAAATGTGAATTAAAAGAAAAATATGACTTCATAAAAATTTAAGACTTCTCTTTGAAAGATGCTATTAAGGAAATAAAAAGGCAAGTTATAGATTATAAGAAAATACATGTAAAATACCTAACTGGCGAAGTACTTTCATACAAGGTACACAAAAACTCTTGCAGCTGGGCACATAAAATATCCCAGTACTAGGGATATTGAGGCATAAGAACAATGCATTCAAGACTAGCCTGAGTGCTATATGGGGACTATAGCCCAGCCAGGGCTACTGTATCACAAAACCTTGTCTCAAAAAAGACCTCCATACAATAAATAAATATGTTACAACTTAAAAAAATACATTCAAACCAATAATCAAAAATAATAATTTGAACAGGCTCTTCAACAAAGATATACAGTTTGAAAATAAGCACATGAAAAAAGTGTGGGGAAATGTAAATTTGAGTTATGACTGCAATAACACTGTAATCTCATAGAATGGCTAACATTTAGAAAGACAGTGTATTAGCAAGGTTATGGGATAACTGACTCTCACAAGGTGCTGGTGCAAATGTACAGCCACTTTAAAGCTAGCTTACAGTATCTATACATTTAAACATATACTCACTGTAAACCCTGAAATTCCAATCCTAAGCATATATTGAAAGAGAAATACAGTATGTCCAAAAGAAGCCTTGTGAAACCTTGCGTGCAAACCTCACAGCAGCTCAGATCCTACAGTTCAAAGCTAGAAAGAGCCCAGTGTTAATCAGCTGGTAAGTAGATTAACAAACTGTGGTGTATTTATACAATACTGCCCAGCAATTTCAGAAAGAACTTGTGATACACTCAACAACACACGTGAATCTCAAAAGCATTACTCTAAACAGAAGACACCCACCACAGCACATCTGCAATACCATCCATTTATATAGGTAAAGCCAAACCACAGTTGTGGAAAGCAGCTCAGCTGCTGCCAGAGGTGGAGGCTAGGACTTTCTAGGGTGATGAAATGATCCTATTCTGAGGCTATAGTGTGATTACAACTGTACACATTTGGCAAACTTTCCAATTGCACATTTATGAAAGTAAACATAAAAGTGATGATTTGTCATGTCTCAGTACCACACTGATTTTTAAGGAAACAGGTAAAAGATGTCCTTTCTGGATGAAAGCTAATAAAGAAGTAAGGCGGCATTTTACCTTCCCAGTCCTCCATGTAAGGGGCTTCCTCAGCTTCCTTCTCTGGAGTAGATGTGTCAATGAACTTGCCTTCTTTCATGACTCTGGTGATTTCTCGGAGCTGATGCAGTAATCGTTTCTCTTGGTCAGATGTCACAGTCTGCGCTCTGCTGGGAAATATCAGATAATCCAGCCATTTGGTAGTCAGCACTCCTAAGCAATGGGAGAAACTTCACCATGACCTGTTTGGATCCTCAAAGAGGAGGTCTAATAGCAGGTGATTATTCTAGAATTGATTCTGGAATGTCATGGCTGGCACCAGAAATGTTAGTTCCATGTTGTGATCTTATAAACAGGGAATCTAATCTCCAGAGTACTTCAAATGACTGCTTGAGTCCATGGTGTGTTGACATGGAAACAAGATCCCAGTGGTCTCAGCTGCACACCTCACCAGTCTGAGTCCCCAGCCTCCTGCTATTTCCCTCGAACTCGTACATTATTCCCTTTACTCTGAGACACTTTCTCTGAAGTAAGGATGTCAAAGAAAAATAGGCCATTAGTCCCAACCACAGAAAAATACTGGAGTCAGAAGGCTTATTCTCAGAGGTACATAACTTGGAACACTCAATCATGCAGACAGAAACTGAGGAACTGAGATCCACAAACTAAAATTTACATATGGAGATTATAGTTCATGCCTTTTCTTTTTCCACCTCTCCTTTCCCACTCCCTCTCCTCTTCTTTGTTTTAGGACTCCAGTAAGCAAACACTCTACCAGTGAGTGCCACCACAACACTCAATTTATAGTTTAGAAAACTTCATCTGATTGCCAACTAGCAGTGGTGCTGTGGGATGTTCTGTATGTTAAATGTGTTGCTCTGATTGGTTAATAAATAAAACACTGATTGGCCAGTAGCCAGGCAGGAAGTATAGGCGGGACAAGCAGAGAGGAGAATTCAGGAAAGTGGAAGGCTGAGGCAGAGAGACGCTGGCAGCCGCCATAATGAGAAGCAGATGCTAAGATACTGGTAAGCCACGAGCCATGTGGCAAGGTATAGATTAATAGAAATGGGCTAATTTAAGATATAAGAACAGTTAGCAAGAAGCCTGTCACAGTTTATAAGTAATGTAAGTCTCTGTGTGTTTACTTGGTTGGGTTTGAGCAGTTGCAGGACTGGCAGGTGGGAGAAATTTGTCCTGACCCTGGGCCAGGCAGGACCAGGAAAACTCCAGTTACACAGTGGTTCTGAGCAAATACCTGTAAGAACAGCACAAGGCTTGAGGATAATGACACAGCTGAGAGGAAAACACTGCATCACACAGAAAGGGGAGGTCCAGGACAGAAAACAGAAATCTGCTTTGAGGCCAGTTCATCTAGTGGAGGAGTAAAGAGAAAGCCGTGCCCCGTTCTCTATCTACTCAGTGTGCTCTACCTTGCGTTCCTCTCAGTGCTCAGCCTAACGAACTTTACCTAACAGGAAAATCAGGCTTCTCCCTCCTTCCAACATTAAGATTGTAACTGAGGAAAAGGAAGGTGTGCCGCTTCCACCATCCTCCCTGGGAAGCAAACGAAATCAGCTCAGTTTTCCAACTCCCTCTAAGGAAAATGACCCATTTTGTGGGGGAACTCAGGGGCAGAATAGGACAACCTACCTGGCTGCTTTTACAAACTCTGACTAGCTGCTTTTACAGTCCATTTCCCCAACTGTGCATGGAATATTCTGACACTAAATCAAACAAAATTGAGCCTCTGCTTCCTAACTCATGGAAAACAGAAACCTTTAACTCAAATAGAACAGATGAAATTCCAAACTAAAACATCCTTTTAACTTTGAAAACGTGTGTCTGTGCTGCCCATTAAACACAGAGTTCAGGATACACATTTTCACATCTTCCGGATTTACTGCAATGAACATTTTTATGGAATTCCTACTGTCTCAGCCTGCCTTGAATTCCCAAAGGGTAGTTAGACATGTTCACAACATGGCCATGTGTCCATCTGGCTGCTTCTCATTTCCTCACCATTTATTTTCTTCTACCTCTCTGAAATGTGGTCTCCACTCTACCATTTATCAAAACTTACACAAATCAACAGTGACTGTTTTACTCCTGAGTCTAGGGGTCTTTGTCTTCAGTTTGCTCTTTTTGATTCTTCTGCCTGGAGAGCATCCTTTGGACACCTCCTCCTTTTTAGCCAGGAACACACCTTCACGCTCCCACTTCTCTAACCATTTCTTTTAGTTCTGACTGTGGCCCTCTCTCTCCATTTACTAGGCCTGGCCATCATGAAGGTGCACTCTCAGGACCACCATGTCTCCATTCTTACAGTCACACTCCAGGAAGGCTGACCCAGTATCACAGATTAAACCTAAAGAGAAGATGTCCTTATTTAGTCTTTACTTTTTACCCAGATATCCATGTTGCCCAATTATTTCCTCAGCATCTCTACTTGGGGCCTATCATCACATTAAATTTCAAATTAACCTTAGATTCAGTCCTTCAAAACCAGGGCCCACATGAAGAATCACAAGAAGCTACATGAACAAGCAGAACAGGATGATAGGTTGTCTATGGCAAATTCCAAAATGCTACAAAAATATAAGGCCACAGGTGGTAAATAATGTCACCTGACTTTTTCTTTCTTTTTTTTTTTTTTCTGGAGCTGAGGACCGAACCCAGGGCCTTGTGCTTGCTAGACAAGTGCTCTACCACTGAGCTAAATCCCCAACCCTGTCACCTGACTTTTAACTAAAAGAATCAAGTCCAAATCCAAGAGTTAAACACAGAGAGAACAAAACAGAAAGGAAAGACCAAGACTAACAGAAGAACATGATGGCCTCAAAGATTTGGTGATCTCATCCTTCACCGTGACCTTGATCTTAGCTCCAATAACACATAATCCTGTTGCTATCATATATTATACGTGGGTATTGTGACAGCATCTCAACCACATTCAAAGTTCAGTCCATGTTTCACTCTCAGAATCCTTATCTTCTTTCTCTTCTTTTGTGTTTTATCTTAGTTGATGCCAGAATCTCCCAGGAAGAACTATAAATCTTCGGGCATCTTTGTCTCTTTCTTTTCCTTCCACATTCTATCTACTTAATTTCCTTTGAGGGCACAGCCTCTCTTATGCTCATATTAGAGGTTAGGGTAAAGACACTCATCCCTTTACCTTCCTTTGTGGGTGGTCAAGTGGCAGTCTTCCTACCCATCTTCCTCTCTGTTGTGATTGGTTCATTGAGAGTTGTGTGACCTAGGTTGGACCAACTGTACTTGTTCACCAGTTGGAGCTTGAGCAAGTAAAGCCTGAAGTGGACATCTCTGATTCTAATTCATCCTGGAGCAGCCCCTTCACTCCTGCTCCCTAAATCCTCAGAGCTACTCAGAGCTACTGTGATTGCCCCTCTTCCTAAAAGCTGGAGGTTTGAAACTCTGATATTGTGAAATACCCCATATTCTTCTAAGTTCTGTACTCTTCCCCCCAAATTTCTGCTAATTAGCACTGGATTACGTCCAATGGCCAGAAATTCCCATAATCTGTGTCCCTCTCTTCTATTTTCACTGGCCTATCACTTTGTTTTTGTTCATTGGTTTTGTTTTTAACAGGATTTGTCTATATAGCCTGGTTGTTCTAGAACTATCTAAGTAGCAAGAGTTGGCTGGGACCCTGTAGTGTAGTGGGTAGCCATTCCAGCTTTGATCTGGAAGTTCCAACCCCCACTGAGGCTTCGGTAACTGTCATGCCTACAAGGCAGGGCCAAGAGAGGACCCTAAAGACCTGAGATCCAGATGTGCCAGCTCTCTTGGTTCCTGGACCCTAAAGGCTGGAGGTAGACCAAGCAAAGTTCTCCAGAGAACACCTCTGGACTGTGCCACACCTTTCCCAGACCCTGTTACCTATCCCTTCACTTGTAAGTTGCCCCACAAAATAAACCTCCCCTTTAACTACGTGGCGTGGCCTTAATAATTTCACCAATATCTGGCACCCAAAAAGCTGGAATGGCTACCCAATACACTGTAGTCTTCCTACTGCCACCCCAAGTGCCCACCATGGCAGCACTACCTACTGCCTTTTGATCAAACGTTCTCATTAGGCTTCTAGCATATGTCTGCCCTATTGTCAACATAGGAAAACATGACATTTCTTCTGAAAACCTTCACAAAAACAATTAATACCAAATGCAGCCTATCATTCAGGCACACTCCTAGTTGTCTAGTTTTCTCCCATTACCCACTTCTCTATCCATTTATCCTACCCTTAGTGCAGCCACCTACTCCAGCTCCTAACTGCTCACTATCCCAGACACTTACTTGCCTCCTCTCACTGGCCATTACTATCTCCTGAAACATCCTTTTTCTGAATTCTGCCAGAGGAAACCCTTCTATCTTATAAAGCTTACTCAAGCTCTCCCCTTTCCATCAGACCCCACTCACCTCCACAAAGACAAACAGGTTCTAATCCCTGGAATCCATAAAATTCCCTGTAAAAGGATTGTGGTTGTAAGGGGCACCTGAGGTTTCTAATCAGCTGACATTACAATGGGAGGTTATCCTGGGTTATCTGAAAATGCACCATGTTGTTAAGAGGGTCCTTAGAAGTAGGAAAGGGGGGTAGTAGAGGTCAAAGTGATATAATTTGAATAGGTCTCAACCCAATATTGATGTCCTTGAAGATAAAGAAAGGGGTCATAAGCCAAGGAGTGGCAACTTCTAGAAGCTGAAAACTTTAAGGTAACAGATTGTGGCACAGGACCTTGCAAAAGAAAACCTGCTGATACCAATGATTCTTACTCAATAAAGGGATGCTAACAGAACTCAAGCATAATAAGTCGACAATATTTAAGCCAGTAGATTGGAGTTTACTTGCTGCAGCAGCACACTTTACTCTCTCAGATACACTTACTTCTAGAGAAACTACTAACTGCCATTAACAACCATACAGGCCTGCACAGAACAAATGAAACAAGGTTCCGCAGAAGACGCTACTGTTGCCGGAGACCCTGCTTTAAAATAGTCATTATTGCAGAGTATGCAGACATCATCAGGGTTCCAACAGTGACAATTCTGTTCTCCCAAAGGTTACAGGACATCAGGGAAGACAAGCTTAGATGGCAGTAAGCTATAGAGAGCACCCAAGAAGCCCAGGAGATGTGAACACAAAGCACCACCCTGCCAGCCTCTGTGGTTTCAGGTAAGGACTCTCAGAGGAAATTATGTCCTTGTTGAGAGCTTTGACAATCTAGAGTCAAAATGAGTATGCAGTGGGAGTGGGAGGTCAGTGCCTGAGCAAAGGAAAATGTATTCCCAAGGTCCTAGATGCAAAGGATGTTTTAGGGAAAAAGGTAGTTACATGGGTTGGGAGGGTGTAAAGAGAGCATGTAAGGAGGTTTGCAAGGCCAGGCCACTCAGGCCTAGGCTCTTTATCAACCAGTGCTTCCACAGACACACCATGTTTCAAGCAGGTAAGTTATTTCTGACCAGACATACTATTCCTGGAGGGAAACCTTGCTAATTCTAAAGGCAGAAATAAGAACATCTCACCTTGGTTCCTTAACCTGTGTCTCTGAGTTTGATACTGTGTTTAATTAATCAGATATAACACAGAGGCCATTGCATGTGTACAGTTCTATACCACTGAGGTGAAAGGTGGCTGACAAATTTACAAGTTACATCAAGAACCATTTCCACATTTCTATTCATACACAGACATATGTAAGGTACAGTTTCAAGATTGACTATTTCTCAGTTTCAGGCCAACATATTGCAGTCAGGAGCATGTAGTATATGAATACTATACAAAAGAATAGAGCCTATAAGTAAGCATGTGCTCCTTGTCTTAAATCCTCTCCTTGCCCCACAGAAGTCAAGATATGATTAAAACAATAAACTAATAGAAAACATTGGAGCATCCACAGATCTTCTGATAATCATGAAAATTAGACCTGCAGAAGAAAAACGCCACCGAGTCAGGCACAGAAGGAAACCTGGTACCCATCTCACCCTGCACAAGAACCTATTCAAATAGATCAAAACCCTTATGGAGAGGGTGAAAATAAAAGAGAGTCCATAACAAAGTCTGTAAGGTCTGCCCACCCAGGACTAGGTAGATCATGCTAAGTTCTGCAACTTTTAGCTTGCTGGAGGATAGCAGTGAAACACTTCAGGATCTAGGCACAAGATTTTTGTTTCAAAGATCCAAATAGCATAGGAAACTCCCTAAGAACTGATGAATAGGAACATGTGAAATTAAAAAACTTCTGCACAGCAAAGGAAACAATGAGTGAAGAGTGAAGAGATGCCTACAGAAAATGGTAAAGGATCTATATATACTGACTGATATATACACATCAGACAGTGGACTAATATCAAGAATATATAAAGAGCAGAAAATTAAACAACAAAATCTAATCATCCAATCAATAAATAGGCTACTGAACTGAATATACTGTTCTCAAAAAAAAAAAAAAAAAAAAAAGAAACTCACATGCCAATAAGTGCTTTTAAAAGTGCTTATCATGCTTAGCTATCAGGGAATGTGCTTTCATGGAAGTAGAGTTGCCTTCCAGCCCCTGAGAAGTATTACAGGTAACACTTTACATATTTGCTGCTTTGCAGGCTGGATCGATATGTTCTCAAGTGGTCCACACCTCAGCATCTTGTAAAGAATAAGACGTTACAGAAGCAAAAACCTGGGTCCCCATGAACAAAGAGGTGGCACAACTCTAGCTGCAGTGCAGGGACAACTTCCCCTGGCTCTGCACATAAAGCACAAAGAAGACAGAAGGTGTAGTAGGAGGTACAGTACTGAATTCCTGCCAGGCCAAGAGAGAGATGGTACACACTGGACAAGTGATGGATCATTTAATTTGAGTCTGAGTAATGGTGGGTAATGATGACTATCTTCATGTGGTTTCTTAACCCTGGGGTTGCATCTCCCAAGTAAGGGGCTCTAACCATAGATACTCATCTATGGAGTTCATGACCCTTAGGTTTGCTTGGGACAGTCAACAGCCCAGACCAAGATACGGATATTTATCTGAAGCAGAAGGGTCTATAAAAGTCAGGGTAGTTCTCCACACAGACAGGAAAGCCACAAAAGTATATATAGTTACACATATATTTGTACATTAGATAATGTCTATAAAAGCAGTTAGCTCAGAACAGTCTTTAGTAAGTCTAGTCAACCTTTATATACTCACACAGATATAGTAATGTATATATGTGACTTTACAAAACATTTTAAGTTGTAAGTCTAGTTTCTGAACTGCGAAAAGATCAAAGTTCCTGACATAGATAGTCAATGTTCCAGTGTTTATCCTCATTTTAACAGCATAGGAGATATTATAAGGAAATGCCAGGCCACAAAGCAGCAGTTTGAGGATGCCTACTCTTCTTTTTTGTTGTTGTTGTTTTTTGGTTTGTTTGTTTCTGTTTGTTTGTTTGTTTTGTTTTGTTTTGTTTTGTTTTGTTTTGTTTTGTTTTTGAGACAGGGTTTCTTTGCATAGTCCTGGCTTTCCTGGAACTTGCTTTATAGACCAGGCTAGCCTCAAACTCAGAGTTCCGCCTTCCTCTGCCTCCCAAGTGCTGGGATTAAAAGCATGTGGCACCACTGGCCAGCTGCCTACTCTTCTGATATGCAACCAAATGAGCAAACTAGATGTCACTGAGCAAAGGAGGAGACATAGAGCACAATACTTGAAAGATGCAAACAGAAGAGGCCAAGGCCTGTTCCTTACATCAAAGACTCCACAGTTGCACATGAATGTTCAATATTCTGCACAAGACTGTTATGGCTTGAAGTTCTCCCTCCTCCCCTGTTAGAAGGCTCAGCTGAGACTGACTCTGTCTTGGTACATAATATCACATTCTGGCTTCTCCTTTCTGGCTTTTTTTTTTTAATTTTTTTTTTTTTTTTTTGTTATTCGAGACAGGGTTTCTCTGTGTAGTTTTGGTACCTATCATGGATCTTGCTCCATACACCAGGCTTGCCTTAGACTCACAGAAATCCTCCTGGCTCTGCCTCCCAAGTGCTGGGATTAAAGGCATATGCCACCCCACCCTGCTCCTGGCTTTTCTTTTCTTTTCTTTTCTTTTTTTTTGTCTCTGTTTTTTTAGTTGTTCCCATTTTCATAAACCTCCTACACCTACCTTTTCAGATCCTTGGCAGTGTGGCAGAACAGAAGTGTTCCTTCCTAAGGATTATTTTGGCCCTTGACACCGACTTTGCATGTCTAATTCTGCACTAGGAGTGAATCAACACAAAACAAATGCCTAATGTGGTGACAGCTGCTATTTTTCCTTAAGATTTTATTTTTTATTTTTTGTGTATGAGTGTTTGCCTGAATATATGTCTGTAGTGCCCAGGGAGGCAAAAAGAGAACAATGGACCTCCCTCCCCTGGAACTAGAGACAATTGTAGGCTGTCATGTGAATGCTGGGAACTGAAGCCAGGACCTCTGGAAGAGCAGCCAGTGCTCTTAACCTCTGAGCCATCTCTCCAGCCCCTTGTTGCTGTTGTTGTTTTAATTTGGTCTCAGAAAAAAAATTCAATAACCAGGTTTTACTTAAAAGTTTACATTAGACAACTAGGGAAAAATCCTTCTTAAAACTAGGTTATTTGACCCTGCAAGATATACAGATTTCACAAACTCTCACAAGAATTTGTACCACATTTAATGCTTGAAAACAGGTTTCTCAATATTTCTCAAAATATGAAAATGGAAATGTGTCAATTGAGAAAGAATACATATATTACACCTAAGCTGACATTTATATAAGACAAAACATGTAGTCTGTATATCAAAAGCAAAAAGTGTTGCTACACTAAACATGGAAAACTTACCTCAAGCCTGGCATGGTGGCACATGCCTTTAATTCTAGTACTGGGGAGGCAGAGGTAGAAAGATCTCTGAGTTCAAAGCCAGCCTGGTCTACAGAGTGAGTTCTAGGACAGCCAGGACTACACAGAGAAACCCTGTCTCAAAAACCAACAAAATCAAACAAACAAACAAAAAGAGAACCTTGACCTGAGGAGCCATCACACTGTCTCATTTCTTCCACTCAGGAGGCAGGTAGTGGATCTCTGTGAATTCCAGGCCAACCTAGTCTACAGAGCTAGTCCTAGGACAATCAAGGCTACACAAAGAAATCCTGTCTCAAAAGTAAACAAACAAACAAAAAAAGAAAACTTACCTCTCACCATTAGGTCCCACTCTATTGATTAATTTTTCCATGGCTTCTTCTGTCTCTTTTAGTTTTTCTTGCAGTTGAATAAGCTCAAAGTTGGCTGAAAGACAAGCATCAGTCTAAGAACCATCACATGCATTTCCCTAAACCCTTCCAAGAAAGGTCTAGCCAAAAAGATCTGTAATAATCCAGGCTTCTTCAGAGACTCAAGAGAATAGACATGAGCTTCTCTAATACAATCAGCACAGAAAAGGCTTGGTGGTCTGGCCACCAGGATCAACAAAATACATACTCACTTAGGGAATGATAAATAAATCACTCCCTCTTCCACGCAGTAATCCAGCAGAGTGCACTAAAGAAAACATCCAACACTGAAAACACACCATGCAAAGTCACCCCAGAGTAGATGCAGAAGGTAGGCAGATGACGGTGTGATCCAAACAGTGCTTTTGGGTAAGGCACCAAGCCTGGACAGTACTAAAAAAAAAAGGATCAGGACTCTGAGGTGAGCCATTTGCCTCTACTTATGGTCTGGAAATCCTGAACTATGGTTGAGAGCTCCATGCCTGAAGTTTTCTAACCCTAGTTGTCTAGGATAAAGAATAGATCATGCTAGGGTGTCCCTAGACACAGTTTTCTCAGACAGGGTCAGTAGAATGGACACACACACACACACACACACAGACACAGAGAGAGAGAGAGAGAGAGAGAGAGAGAGAGAGAGAGAGAGAGAGAGAGAGAGAGAGAGAGGGAGGGAGGGAGAGGGAGAGAGAGAGAGAGAGAGAGAGAGAGAGACAGAGAAAGAAACAGAGATGGGGGAGGGAGGGAGAGAGAGAGACTAAATACTCAAAACATGAAGTAAACTTTCAGGCAGTAGGAAAATTAAATGCTGCTCAGTATAAATGACCTAAATTTCTATTTCATACCTCTACGTAGCCCTGGCTGTCCTGGAACTCACTCTGTAAACCAAGCTGGCTTCTAACTCAGAGATGTGCTTGCCTCTGCCTCCTGAGTGCTGGGATTAAAGGTGTGCACCACTACTGCCTGGCTCTAAAAGGCCTCTGAAGGCAGTTAATACCTGTAAAGTGGGTGCAAACTGCACTGTGTGGTGCTGAGGTTATTGTTATTTTTGCATGATTCCTAATTAAAGGATAAAGCTGGCTCACTGCTATTGCCATTGCTATAAAAAGCAGTCTTAGTAGTCCATTTTACCATTTGATGTACTTCTTTCTATCGCTGACAAGAGACAGTCTTAACAATCTGTTTTTTATTTTATTTATTATTAGAGTGTGCTTTTTGGTTTGTTTTTATTTATTTTTGTGGTTTTGTGTGTGTGTGTGTGTGTTGTTGGAGCCCATTTACATTTCCTCGTGGCTTTACCCAGCATGTCTGCATAAAGAGGATGATTGCACCACAGGCCTCAGTACTATCTCAGTGTCTGGAAGGGTCTGCACTTGGTGTGCTGGGGGAAGGTCTTTTGTTCCACCCCTTGGCATTCCTTTAAAAGCCCTTTGGCAGAGACAGTGAGGGCCCGACGGATTAGGATCCAGGCCTTCTCAAGGTTATCTTGTGTTTTCTGTTTCTCTCCCCTCTGTACTTCTATCTAATATTTCCTGATGCTCCTGCTCAAGAGTACCCTGGGGAAAAGTGGGGGTGGGATGGCCCCCACAGTGTGTGAGTGAGTGAGTGAGTGAGTGAGTGAGTGAGTGTGTGTGTGTGTGTGTGTGTGTGTGTGTGTATGTGTGTGTAGGTCAGAAGAAAACTTGCAAGAGTTAGTTCTGGGCCTCCACTCTATTGAGGCAGGGCAGGGTATGTCTTATTTCTGGTGTACTTCATACTCTAGCCTAGCTAGCCTGCGAGCTTCTGGACGATTCTTCTGTCTCTGCCTCCATGTCAGCAAAGGAATGCATCACAGAAGCATATCACAACATCTTGCCTTTCTACATGGGTTCCGGAGATCAAACTCCGCAGCTCTTCTACCCACTGAATCCTCTCATCAGTTCAAGACTTCTCACTGTCTACAGTTTCTTTTAATTCTTTTAATTTATATATATATATATATAAAAATACCATTATTATCTCATGATGAGATATAGCAGCTTTCCCTGGATTCTTGACTGTTTTAGGATTGCCAAAAAGGATGTGGAATGTGATTGAGGATTTAACACAATAGTGAATCCAGAAATAATTCCAAAAGGAGATACAGCCTAGGGCAGATGCTTCTGTGGCTCATCCTCACTTCATTCTACTGATGCCTTTCTTTTAAAAACTTCTGATGAGCTAGGTGGTGGTGGCACACGCCTTTAATCCCAGCACTCAGAAAGCACAGGCAAGCAGATCTTTGTGAGTTCGAGGCCAGCCTGGTCTACAAAGAGAGATCCAGGAAAGGCACAAAGCTACATAGAGAAACCAAAAACTTTTGATGAGAAAAATGTCCTTTAATTTGAAAATCTTAAAAATAAATTGAAAAGCAAACAAGAAAACCTTTGATGGTTGAGGTGGAACAGACCTTTAACCCTAACACTCAGGAGGCAGAGGCAGGCAGTCCTCTGGTAAGTGTGGGCCCTACAGCTTCTGCCCATGAACACCATCGAGCCCTCAACAAGCTCAAGAGTTCATGCTTGCCTAAGTTTTACTCAAGACATCCAGACATGATTCCATAATGCCTTTGATAAGTCCTTTCTTTCTAGGTAATGCCTCCTCACAAGTTATTTTTCCCTCTGTGTGACGTATATGTGTGAGTTCAGTGTGTAGGTGCCATACAAGATGGCTGACACACAGTGTCCTCCTCCTCTGTCACTTTCTCCCTTATTCCCTTGGAACAGGATCTCACAATGAAGCAGAGGCTCATTGTGCTGACTGGCTGGTTGGCTGGCTGGCTCCCCAGTGCTGCAGTTACAGGTGTGCACAGCCATGCCTGGCTTTTTACCTAAGTGCTGGAAATTCCACCTCAGGTCTTCAGGCTTGTGTAGCAAGTGCTTTACCTTACAGATTCTATTTCCTGGCATCATTCTAATCTACAAATTCTTAGAGAAAAGGACTATGCTATATGCATATCATTACCCCTGACAGCACAGCATACTCTGTTGGGAACTGTTTGACAGAACATTTTAAGACTTCAAGGGGTCAAGAGCTAATAATAGACTGTGTCACTGATGCAAGTTCTCCCTCAGTTTTCCTCTGCTACAAATATTTTGAAGTCTGTAAGTGAAAAGTAAATAAGCCAAATGTTGACCGTTAATTTGCTAACATGTACCAAAGAACTAGCAGCCTTGTATTTTTTGCAGCATTAGCCCTTAAGGCCCAATATCCATACACTTTTGAGAAATGCTTTTGGGACATAGCCACAGACTGTCCCCCTGGCTGTTTTCCACTCCAACTCAGTAAAACTGAGTACATGGTAAGGAGCACTTACTAATCTTCCTGTGGGTGTTCCCAGGTGGGGCAGTGGAGCAGTTCCGATCCTCTGCAGTTTTTCCCTTTGAAAGCTGAGGATGAAGGAGGTACAGGACATCAACAGCAGCTCAGAACCTCAAAGTCACGGAACACCGCATGTTAAATGAAAAAACCAAAAAGCTGGGAGACAAAAATTAAGTCAGAAATCAAACCAAGTATCAACATTAGAGAAACGTCCTTTTAAAAGCCACCGAAAGAGTCAAGAAGGTAAAACTGATCAAAGCACAAAGGAAATAAAATCTCCTTATAATTGTCTGCTCTACCCATGCTCATCCAAGTGACAGGTGATGTGTTGAACCCCAGAGACATTCTCATGTTCAACTCAGGCTGCCTGCAGAATTCCTGGGTGAGAAGAAACTAAAATCTCCTCACTTAACACTAAGCATGAGTGTAAGGTGAAGGTTCTACACCTCTTCACAGAGAACAAGTCTGTAGCCTACAAAAACCTGCCTGGAGGTGGCACTAATAGGAGGTCTACCTTAAAAGACCCTGCAAGACACCCCAGAACCAGGAATGTTGGGCTTAGTGTCTAGATATGACAGTTTGTCTTGGGAGAATCACAGAGATGACACTAGACACAGTATATTATACCCTGGAAGCATTAAATATGGCCTCTCAGTGGTTCCTTGGAAACCCTGGTTTTCATCCCATGAACAAGCCTCTTCTTAGAGCATCTTTATGGTCTATCAGCTTACAAAGATGCCTTGTCTTTTGTCCTTTTCCTTTGAATTAGTGCTGATTGGATTATGAACTAAAAGATCCAGATTTAAACCCTGGCCTTACATTTTAGTTGTAAATCTAGACTAAGATTTCTTAACTGTAAAACTGAGATATAGCGATCTTAACTAGTTCAAAGAGATGAGTTTTTAAAGAGATGATGGATTTGAAAGAGCTGTGTGACCTTTACAGGGTTTTATCGGAGATGATTTTTATTACAACAACATTAGATTTTCACTGACATATGTCTAAGAGAATTCTACTTACCTTAAACAGAATGTACAGTATGTACAAAAAAATTCCAAAGCCATAGATTGGAATGATCTGGCCCATCAGTCCTCTTCCACTACCCCCTCCTCCAGCACCTCCACCTGCTCCTTTGGCCTTTGCAAAGGCCTCTGCAAGGTGGGACCTCTGGAAACGAGCCCCAGGCATCTGACCATCTGAGGGTGCTGAGTGGTGATGCATCATAGGTGGAAATCGGCCCAGTTTTCCTGAAAAAAAATTACTCAGCTTTATCTCTATCTCTCTCCCTCTCTCTCTCTCTCTCTCTCTCTCTCTCTCTCTCTCTCTCTCTCTCTCTCTCTCTCTCTCTCTCCATATATCTGAGACAAGGTTTCTCTGTGTAGCTTTGGAGCCTGTCCTGGAACTCGCTCTGTAGACCAGGCTGGCCTTGAACTCACAGAGATCCACCTGCCTCTGCCTCCCAAGTGCTGTGATTAAAGGCATGTGCCACCGCCGCCGCCGCCACCACCACCACCAGCTTTATCTCTTTTATTTTAAATATAAGTATTGCAAAAACACCTTATGCATTGAAGTTCAAATAATAGAAGCAACTCAAACATGTTTAAGGAAAAAACAGGAATTTGTAGAAAGATAGAAGTATCAAACAGATACAAACATGTTGTGGTAATTTCTACCTGTTCACTAAACCCATTTCCTCTTCCTTCTGGGTCCATAGTTAAACTACATTTCCCAGCTTCCTGTAGAATTAAATGTGGCAGAGTTCCAGCCAAAGGAACTTGGCCTATAAAGCTTCCCATAGGTTCAACTACTGATCATTTCCTTCTGTAGGATGAATACTAATGTCCAGGGAGACCTTGAAAGTCATACAGTGCTGTGGGATGGTCTGTATGTCAAATGTGTTGTTCTGGTTGGTTAAAATAAATAAAGTGCTGATTGGCCAGTAGCCAGGCAGGAAGGATAGGGTAGGCGGGACAAGGAGAAGAGAATTCTGGGAAGTGAAGGCTGGAGTGGGGAGACACCACCAGCCGCCGCCATGACAAGAAAGATGTAAGGTACTGATAAGCCACAAGCCATGTGGCAAAGTATAGATTAATAGAAATAGGCTAAATATAAGAGTAAGAGCTAGACAATGATAGGCCTGAGCTAATGGCCAAGCAGTTTAAATAATATAAATGTCTGTGTGTTTATTTTATAAGTGGGCTACTGGACTGCTGGGGCTTAGTGGGACCTGGAGAGAAGCTCTCCAACTACAAAATGTTGCAAATGAAAGAGCCTCCATCAACCTTGGTTCCTAGGTAACTGTGGCACAGGCCTCTACTGCTGCCACCCAGCTAACTTAGAGCCATCTGGTCCTGTTTGTATAAGTGAGAAGTGAGCTTTCATTGTGTGAGGACCATTATATACTTTGGAGTCTATCTGTTACAGTGGTTAGCCACCCCTATCTAATACGAAAGGAAATGTAATGTAGCCTCAGGAGAGCACAGAACCAGAAACTGGAAAGCCATCAGGATCCAGGCCGGCTACTTTCACATTCCAGCTCAAAGCCTCTCCTCTCTATGGGACCATAGCCTTTCCCCTTTATTTCTTTGCTCACAACTTCAATCTCTTTCCTCAGATAGCTCCTCTAGTTTCTTTGTGCCCACAGTAGAAGACAGTCTCTCCAGCCTCTCAATTTGCAACTCCTTCAAGAAACTAGCTAAGACTGGCCCTAATTCCCAATTCCTTGGAGGAAGACTGAGTACAGAGCTTTGGGAGGCAAGCATCTTTTTGAACCAGCTATAACTGAGCAGACAGGATTCATACAGTAGAAACAGGCTCAAAGGCCCAATCCTGGAAGAGCTTAGAGAAGGGGAGCATTGTCATCCATTTTCTTGAATTTTTAAAACTCCATTAAGAGTGGCCAAAAGTTAACACCACAAGCCCAATTGGAACAAGAGGAAGCAATAAGTCTTCAAAAAAAAAAAAAAAAAACACAAGTAAAAGTGTTTGAAAAACAAGTGTTGGGGTAACACTCTAAAGCACAGAACACCAAAATCAGAAGAACCTTAAAGAAACTCTAAAAATACAAATTTGCTATATAGGACTCTAACAAAATTCAGGATTTCCATCCAATACAGAAGACCATGAACAGAATCAGGAGGAATGAAATCCAGGAAAAAGCTCTAAAATTTGAAACTGAAAAGGGACTAGATATCTATACTATAGAGGAAGAGTCTACCACCCAATGACATCACAGGAATTCACAGCAAAGGGTCTAAAGATATGAGGAAGGAACTTACAGAAAGAGAAACCTAATGGCTGCCAACTCATAAATGATGAAACTCCAAGTATGACAGTGGCTGGTAAGCAGTGAGTTAGCAATACTAACAGGGTGTGTGACCAAAATGTTTAACTAGTGAGAAAGGACTTTCTACCCAGCAGGATGGTGGAAAGTAGCAAAAGTTGGCCAAGATATGGCAAGGCAAGAATTGCTGTGCACTGAGGTAAGAGTGCAAACATACAGCCCTCCTGCTAAGTGGCACACCTGTCCTTTCTGATACTATACATAGACTGGATGATCCAGTGGTCCCTCCCTGGTGCATAAATCTGGGAAAAGTTCTCAAATACAGGTATGGATAGGTGTGCTGAATTATTCACTACAGATCTGTGATGGAATGCTCACTATGATGATGTAGTAAGGAGCTTCAAGTAACTGACCTCCATAACTAGAAATGAAAAACTGAAATGGATTTGACACAAATACCGAATTTTATATTTTTAGAAACTAAATTGTAAGAGTGTCTACAGACAGACATGGTAGCACATACCTATAAACCCAGAATTTGGAATATCAGGCAAGAGGATTGTGGGTAAAACTGGCCTGGGCAACACAGCAAGATCCTGTCTCAAAAGTGGGAAAGGGAACCGAGCATGTGTAATAGCTCACAGGTAAACAACTGGCCTGCCATACCCAAGGCTCTAGATTGAATTCCCAGCTGAACACACAAACAGAGGTAGGATAGAAAAAGCAAGAAGAGAGACAGGAAGGAAAAGGATGCCTCACCATCTCCCAGTTTGCTCTGCCTTTCTTGCTGGCTAAGAGTCAAGAATTTTGACTGGACTAGCAAAACCACTGTGAAGATGGCCTGCAAAGAAACAAGACTTACTCTTCTGAGATTTCTCAAATAGGAGTGTTAAATAAGCTAATGAGTCAGACACGGTCACATGTCCCTATAATTCCAGCACTAGGGAGGTGGAGCCAAGAGGATCAGGAATTCAAAACCATCCTTGGGTAAATAACCAGCTGGGCTATAGGAGACACTATCTCAGAAAGAAAATGGGGTCAGGGAAGGGGAGGGGGCACAAAGAGATAGATGATAGATTAACTAATGACCATGCTTAAGCCCCAAACTTTATCACCATTCCTTTCTCATCTTTGAACTGTATTTTTCTGAGAAAATCTTACAAGCAGGTTTGTAAACCACATCTATAATCAAAACACATGCCTGGACCTACCTTTTACTGTACAGTAAGAACTACTTTGACTTTTTATGACCTATGCCTGTATCTTAACAGCAGTCCTCTCTTATCTGTAAATATGTACCACTTACCTCTTAAGCCACCTTTGAATAAAATTCCTCTAAACAAAAAGTCAGGGCTAGGGATGCAGTTTATTTGGCAACGCAGCTGCCTAGCTGTTGCATGAATTCTAATTGGTTTTATAATAAAAACCCGGAGCCAGATATTAGAGTAAACGCTGAAAGATTAGAGCAAACAAGACACGGCCAGCCACTTCTCACCTCACCAATTCCTCTGCCGAAAGGAGATCTTGTCTCCTCCCGCCTTATATGCTTTTCTCTGCCCAGCCATATCACTTCCTGTCTCAACCTTTCTGGGATTAATGGCGTGTGTGTGTTTCCCAAATACTGGGAGCAAAGGCATGAGATCCCAGGTGCTGGGATTAAAGGTGTGTGCTACCACTGTCTGGCTCTGTTACTCTTTTAGACTAGATTAATCTCTTGTAGTCCAGGATGGTCTTGAACTCACAGAGATCCATCTGCCTCTGCCTCCTCAGTGCTAGGATTAAAGGTGTGAGCCACCACTGCCTGGCCTCTATGTTTAATATAGCGGCTGGCTCTGTCCTCTGATCCTCAGGAAAATTTTATTTGTTGGAGTACAAACAAAATATCACCACACCTAACATGTCCAAGGCTCCAAGGTAAATCCCCAACACTATCCCCCCAAAAAGTATACCACAATATTTTCACTTAATCTTTTAAACTTAGATATCAATGACATCATTTGAGCAATGTAACTTCAAAAACTACTAAATCACATCCCACGAATGTGCACACACACACAGAGCTAAGGTACTTAAATGTGACTCTCTTAAGAAGCCCACACCTACACACTGGGTTTATAGTATCCTTTCCTTAGTGAACTCAATTTCGCTTTATAACAACTCCTAAGTTCTTTCCTATGGCATAAGTGAAGATCCAGGCTATACCCAATATGAGAGTATCTCTGAGGAACTTCTTAGTTCAGTACAACAGTAATGTTGCATTGCATTTCTTGCTGTGAATGATAATATCATGCAAGCTGAACACACATAATTTCTTTGTATTCCTTTTAAGCAAACACAAAGGCATAAAGGCTTAAAATAAAGACATTAGAGAAGATACATATGACCTGGCTTGAGGCCCAGTAGGTAAAGCACCTGCTTTGCAAGCATGAGGACTGGAGTTTGATGCCCAGAACCTATATTTAAGAGTGAGGCATGGCGGTGTGCATTTGTAATCCTAGTGGTAGGAAAGTAGAGACAGGAGGGTCTCTGGGACTTCATGACCAGCCAGCTAAGCCTACTTGGTATGCTGTAGGTCAGTGAAGCACTTTGTCTCAGACAGACAGACAGAGCCCAAGGAAAAATACCTGAAGTTTCCAATGGCCTCCAGATATATCTACACACATGTGCATACACACTCCAGCACATACATAGACCTAAAAAGAAAGGTATTTTTGTACTTGTAAAACAGATTTTGAAGTTCTTATGGAGAGAGCTATCTATCTTTAAGTGAACTCCACCCTTAGGTAGGAGGAAGGCAATGAGGTTAGACCATTATCTACTGGGCATGGAAGCTGCCTTCTGCCTGGTATCTTCTTCTTCTTTTTCTTTTTTTTTTTTTTTTTTTTGGTTTTGGTTTTTCGAAACAGAGTTTCTCCACGTAGTTTTGGTGCCTGTCCTGGGTCTTGCTCTGTAGACAGGCTAGTCTGGAACTCACAGAGATCCGCCTACCTCCTGAGAGCTGGGATTAAAGGCCTGCACCACTGCCACACTGGCTTGTATCCTATTTTTATCCACACTCCTCTCCAATAAATTTCCTTTCCCTCTCAGCACTGGCTTGGGATGCCGTGGAAGCTATGGGGACCCTTCGTTTCAGAGTGGGTCAGCCCAGGAATGGTGCCTCACACCTATAACACTAACATCGGGGAGGCCAAGGCAGAAAGATTGCCATGAGTTTGAGGGCAGCCTGGATACCACAGTGAGTTCCAGGCCAACCTGGACTATGAAGTAAGACTGTCTCAAAACATGATTAAAAAAAATAAGAGTGGGTCAGCGTGACTGTATGAGTAAGAATGCCCACCACCCCTATGAACTCATATAGGTAAATGCTTAGTCACCAGGGAATGAACCCTTTGATAGGATTAGAGGGACTAGGAGGTGTGACCTGGTTGAAGGCAGTGTCACTAGGGATGGGCTTTGAAGTTTCCCTTTCTGCTCTCTACAGATCCAGACGTAGAACTCTCAGCTATTCTCCAGCACCATGTCTGCTAACATGCCACCATGCTCTCTGCCATGATGATATTAGACGAAGCCTCTGAAACTGAAAGTTAAATGCCTTCTTTTATAAGGATTGCCATGGTCATGGTGTCTCTTCACAGCATTAGAACAGTGGCTAAGTCAGTCAACAAAGGAAGCACAACTTTGGGCAGAGAAACCACCAAGTCACCAGCTCTTATTCTGGGTACTGATGACTATATCTCTTTTAAATTATCAATTATCATATTAAGTGAGGAATGTTGGCTTTAAGGTTATTATGCAATTTATTTTTTTCAAGAAATAATTTTCTATATAGTCCTAGATGTTCTGGAATTCACTGTAGACCAGTCTGACCTTGAACTCAGAGATCTGCCTGCCTCTGCCTCCTGAGTGTTTAAAACTCAAAGCCACTGAGATTAACCCCTAGAACCCATGTAAAGATGTAAAGGAGATAACTGATTCCACACAGTTTTCCTCTGGCCTTTCACACATGCTATGGTATGGGAACCCCCCAACACACACACACACACACACACACACACACACACACTTAAATTTAAAATGATACCAAACACAAAAATGATCTTAAATGTTTCCATTTGTTTGTTATCCCAATAATTTTATGAACTCTATCTGCTCCTTAAAGGTTTGAAAAACATTTTGTTTCATTAGGTCCTAGCATTTTTAATAAATTATGGAGTTTGGTTAATTTTGATTTTTTTTAATTTAATAAAAATACATGTTTTATAAATATATTCTTCCTTAGACTATTATATACATTTCATCAAAACATACAAAGTAGCTCAAAGGTATTTTTTCTCTATATTTTTCAAATAATTTCATTACTAATTTTGGATATTTACATTGTCTCTAGCTTTCCCAGGCGTTTTTCTATCAAAGAACCAGCTCTTGTATAAATCTACTAAATCATTAACTCTTATTTTTAATTTTCAGTATATTTGTCTTTCTTATAATTAGTGTGTACATAACTTCTACCAATGAGTACTCTATTTGCTTATTTTCATTCTTTCTAGTATAACATCAACATTCAAAGATTTGAATTGTTGTGTTACTAGATCTTTGGCTACTTACCAAAATGATATTTTGTTTCTTAGATACTTTAAATTTAAATATATTATTACTTTTTATTAATTATAAAAATTCAAGCAATATAGGCATAAGTAATCTCTTCTGAACCATATCTTTAGCCAATTCTACAATGTTATCTATTGGTAACAGTCTATTCTTTCAAATATTTTTATATACATCAATTCACATTACATTTTTTGAAGGCTGAAATGTCCTTTTTTTATGTTCATATCCTTGCCTATATGGGATTGCTGTGGGATGTCCTGTATGTTGTGAATATATGTTGCTATGATTAATTGATAAATAAAATGCTGATTGGCCAGTAGCCAGGCAGGAAGTATAGGATAGGTGGGACAAACAGAGAAGAGAGGCTGGGAGGTGGAAGCTGGGGAAGACACCAGCCTGCCATCCAGGGAGCTACATGTAAAGGCAACAGGTAAAGCCATGGAACACGTGGCAACATATAGATTAACAGAAATGAGCTGAGTTAAGTGTAAGAGCTAGTCAATGGTAGGCAACATATAGATTAACAGAAATGGGCTGAGTTAAGTGTAAGAGCTAGTCAATGGTAGGCCTCAGCTAATGGCCCAGCAGTTTAATTAGTGCAAGTTTCTGAGTGATTATTATTTTTTTTTAATTTATTTATTTTATTATTATGTGTTTTAAATTTTATACATCAGCCATGGGTTCCCCTGTCCTCCCCTCTCCTGCCCCTACCCCCTCTTCCCCCCAGCCCCTCCCCTCCATTCCCATGTCCTACAGGACCAAGACACCCCTGGGGATTCATTTAAACCTGGTGGACTCAGTACAGGCAGGTCCAGTCCCCTCCTTCCAGACTGAGCATGTGACCCTGTGTAAGGTTCCAAACAGCCAGCTCATGCACTAAGGACAGGTCCTGGTCCCACAGACTGGGTGCCTCCCAAACAGATCAAGCTATTCAATTGTCTCACTTATCCAGAGGGCCTGATCTAGCTGGGGGCTCCTCAGCCGTTGGTTCATAATTCATGTGCTTCCATTTGATTGGCTATTTGTCCCTGTGCTTTTTGCAATCTTGGATTCAACAATTCACGCTCTTGTAGTCCCTCCTCTGTCTCAACAGTTGGACACCTGGAGCTCCACCTGGGGCCTGGCTGAGGATCTTTGCATCCACTTCCATCAGTTATTGGATGAGAGTTCCAAGACGACTGTTAGGGTATTTAGTCATCTGATCACCAGACTAGGTCAGATCAGGCCCTCCCTCCACCACTGCCAGCAGTCTACAGAGGATATATCATTGTGGATTTCTGGGGACCTCTCCAGCACTCTGCCTATTCCTGTTCTCATGTGGTCTTCATTTATCATGGTCTGTTATTCCTTGTTCTCCCTTTCTGTTCTTGATCCAGCTGGGATCTCCTGCTCCTCTAAGCTTTCTTTCCCTCAAATCTTGCCCTTCATTACTCCCACTCTCGTCCAGGTTGTTCATGTAGATCTCATCCATTTCTCTGTCATTGGGTGATCCCTGTGTCTTTCCTAGGGTCCCGTTTTCTAGATAGCCTCCCTGGAGTTGTGTAGCAGTCTAGTCATCTTTGCTTTACATCTAATATCCTCCTATGAGTGAGTACATACCATGTTTGTCCTTCTGAGTCTGGGTTACCTCACTCAGGATGATTTTTTCTAGATCCATCCATTTGCCTGCAAACCTCATGATGTCATTGTTTTTCTCTGATGAGTAGTACTCCATTGTGTATATGTAACATATTTTCTTTATCCATTCTTCAGTTGAAGGGCATCTAGGTTGTTTCCAGGTTCTGGCTATTACAAACAAAGCTGATACAAACATAGCTGAGCAAATGCCCTTGGGGAATGAGTGAGCATTCCTTGGGTATACGCCCAGGAGTGCTATAGCTGGGTCTTGGGGGAGTTGGATTCCCAGTTCTCTAAGGAAGCACCATATTGATTTCCAAAGTGGCTGTACAAGCTTGCATTCCCACCAGCAGTGGAGGAGTTCCCCTTGCTCCACATCCTCTCCAGCATAAGCTGTCTTCTATGTTTTTGATCTTAGCCACTCTGACAGGTGTAAGGTGGTATCTCAGAGCCGTTTTGATTTGCATTTCCCAGATAATTAGGGATGTTGAGCAATCCCTTCAATGGCTTTCAGCCATTTGAACTTCCTCTGTGGAGAATTCTGTTTAGTTCTATAGCCCATTTCTTAATTGGACTGTTGGGCATTTTGATGTCTAATTTCTTGAGTTCTTTATATATTCTGGATATCAACCCTCTGTCAGATGTGGGGTTGGTGAAGACCTTTTCCCATTCTGTAGGCTGTCGCTTTGTCTTGTTGACCATGTCCTTTGCTCTACAAAAGCTTCTCAGTTTCAACAGGTCCCATTGATTGATTGTTTCTCTCAGTGTCTGTGCTACTGGTGTTATATTTAGAAAGTGATCGCCAGTGCCAGTGCGTTCAAGAGTACTTCCTACTTTCTCTTCTATCAGGTTCAGAGTAACTGGATTTATGTGAGGTCTTTGATCCACTTGGACTTAAGTTTTGTGCACGGTGACAGATATGGATCTATTTGCAGCCTTCTACACATTTACATCCAGTTATGCCAGCACCATTTGTTGAAGATGCTTTCTTTTTTCCATTGTACATTTTTGGCTTCTTTGTCAAAAATTATATGTTCACAGGTGTGTGGGTTAATGTCAGGGTCTTCAATTTGATTCCATTGCTCCATATGTCAGTTTTTATGCAAGTACTAAGCATTTTTTATTATGGTAGCTCTATAGTAGACCTTAAGGTCAGGGATCATGATGCCTCCAGAGGTTGTTTTATTGTGCAGGATTCTTTTGGCTCTCCTGGGTTTTTTGTTTTTCCATATGAAGTTGGGTACTATTCTTTCCAGATCTGTGAAGGATTGTGTTGGTAATTTGATGGGGATTGCCTTGAATCTGTAGATTGCTTTTGGTAAGATGGCCATTTTTACTTTGTTAATCCTGCCTATCCATGAGCATGGCAGATCTTTCCATTTTCTGACATCTTCTTCAATTTCTTTTTTCAGGGACTTAAAGTTCTTGTCATATAGGTCCTTCACATGCTTAGTTAGCATAACCCCAAGGTATTGTATATCATTTGTGGCTATTGTAAAGGGTGATGTATCTCTGATTTCCTTCTCAGCCTGTTTGTCTATTGTATATAGGAGAGCTACTGATTTTTTTGAGTTGATCTTGTATCCTGCTATGTTGCTGAAGGTGTTTTATTAGCTGTATCAGTTCCTTGGTTGAATTTTTGGGGTCACTCATGTATACTATCATGTCATCTGCAAATAGGAAGAGCTTGACTTCTTCCTTTCCAATCTGTATCCCCTTAATCTCCTTATGTTGTCTTATAGCTCTGGCTAGAACTTCAAGTACTATATTGAATAAGTATGGGGAGAGGGGACAGCCTTGCCTTGTTCCTGAGTTTAGTGGTATTGCTTTGAGTTTCTCTCCATTTAATTTGACGTTGGCTGTTGGCTTGCTGTAGATTGCCTTTATTATGTTTAGGTATGTTCCCTATATACCTGATCGCTCCAAGACCTTTATCATGAAAGGGTGTTGGATTTTGTCAAATGCCTTTTCTGCATCTAGTGAGATGATCATGTGGTTTTTTTCTTTGAGTTTGTTTATATGGTGTATTACATTGATGAACTTTCGTATGTTGAAACACCCTTGTATCCTTGGGATGAAACCTACTTGATTATGGTGGATAATTGTTTTGATGTGTTCTTGGAGTCTGTTTGCCAGAATTTTATTGAGTATTTTTGCATCAATGTTCATGAGAGAGATCGGTCTGTAGTTCTCTTTCTTTGTTGCATCTTTGTTTGGTTTAGGAATCAGGGTAATTGTACCCTCATAGAAGGAGTTTGGTAATATATCTTCTGCTTCTATTGTGTGGAACAATTTAAAGAGCATTGGTATTAAGTATTCTTTGAAGATCTGGTAGAATTCTGCAGTAAAACCATCAGGTCCAGGGCTTTTTTTAGTTGGGAGACTTTTAATGACTGATTCTATTTCCTTAGGGGTTATTGGACTATTTAAATGGTTTATCTGGTCTTGATTTAACTTAGGTATGTGGTACTGAGTGATTATTTTATAAGTGGTTGTGGGTCCATGGTTCTGGACAGGACTGGAGAAAACTCCCGCTACATGAGATCTACAAGAGATTCCAGGAAGTGGTTTTCCTGGGTTAAGGGGTATGTACATGTTTAAATTTAATAAGTATTCTTGAATTGCACTCCACAAAAGAGTATATGGGTTCACACACAGCAGTATGTATCCATATACATTTTCCTACATCCTGGCTGATCTTGATAAATAATCAATATTTTAATTTATAGTTTGATCTCCGTAATATTTAGCAACTTTCATTTCTAATGAACTATTTTTTTTCCTGTTGCTGTCTTAGTTAAGGTTTCTATTGCTGTGAAGAGGCACCATGACCACGGCAACTCTTATAAAAGAAAACATTTAATTGAGGTGGTGGCTTACAGTTCAGAGGTTTAGTCCATTATCATCATGGCACGGAGCATGGCGGTGTGCAGGTGGATATGATGCTGGTTATATCTTGATCAGAAAGTAACAGAAAATGGTCTGTGGCACCGGGTTGGATCTTGAGCATAGGAAACCTCCACCCCACCCCCACCCCACCTCCCTGCACAGTGACACACTTCTTCCAACAAAGCCATAGCCATTCCAACAAAACTATACCTCCTAATAGTGCCACTCCCTATGATCTAATGGGGGCCAATTACATTCAAACCACTACATTTGCCTTAGAGGGTGTTAATTTTTTTATTGCTGTTTCAAGTTTTTCTTGTACTAATTCAATACAAAATAGGATTTGTAGACATTTTACTTTTCAAAATACATTGAGATTTTCTCTTAAATATGTATAAGTAAACTATGCCATGGAAAAGCATTTTTTCCTGTAGAATACAAATGGTAGTATTATTATTATATATAAAATATTTTATTATGATGTTGTATTAGTTATCTTTATGGTTTATCTAGTTATTTAAAGCTAGGAAATGACTATTATGATTTTAGTTTCTTATATTGTCTATAATGGTTTTCATTTAGTTAAAAATCTCTTTTCAAAATTATACAATAAAAAATGCCAAGCCAGTATATAAAAAAGCAGTCTTTCTCTTGACACAATCTAATATATCAGATGGCTACTGATCAATAATCTAATTTAATGTATGTAGCAACATGCTCTCAAATTCTTTTACTGTTCTAATAGGCCTTCCAAAATGTGAAAAAAATTAAAATCAGATAATGAGATTAAAAAAAAAACAAACATCATTTTAAACTGCAGACTGATGCCGTGGTATAATCCTTCTGGACACTGTGAAGCTGTGTTGCTCTCATTGTTAATAAAAAGCTGATTGGTTGACGTCTAGGCAGGATTTTCAGAACAGAGAGAATGCTGGGAAGAAGGGCAGAGTCTGGGGAGATCGATCAGGATAGGAAGTACATACATGAGGTAAACAAGCCTTGGGGCAGCACACAGAAGAACAGAAATGGGTTAATTTAAATTATAAGAGCTAGCTAAAAAACAAGCCTCAGCTATCGGCTAAGCATTTATAATTAATAATATGTCTCAGTGTGGTTATTTGGGGAGCAGCTGTTGGGAGAGACCTGATAGGTAGTCTAGACAGAAAACTCCACCTACATACTGATGATGTTATTGCAATCGCTTGGCCATAAAGATTTATTAAACAAGAATTTTGTTCAAGAGTCTGCCTAGGTAAAAAGGAAAAGAGCCATAAATAAAATAGAAATGAAGTTCTTTCATGGAACGGTATTGATAAAAGGGAGCATATCCACAACTAGGGCAGATGACAAGCAAGGTTATCACCAAGGTTCTCATTACCACACAGATTCCACTTTTAAACACTAAAAGGAAACAAACATTTTAAAAGGAAGAAAGGGCCATCAAATGGGGTCAACTGCTGAAGGAAATGAGAGACTGAGAACAAAGAAACACTGCCAAGTGGGTTTGGCATCATTGAGGAAAGGGTAGTAGAGACAAGGAGAGTTCACACACTACTGTGCAGTACATGAATTCAATACCCTGGATCTTGGATCAGGAAACTAACTTAATGAGAAAGGTGCTTGAGGGGGATTAATTTAGCAGTTGAGTACAGGGCCTAGTAAGAAAGGAAGCAGAGTCTAGAAAAAATAGCCAAAAGCTATTACAGTAAGTTAGCTGTGAGGTTCAAGTGCTGAGGTGATGGATAGGGATGGACAGGACCATGGTTAGGGTAAGGCTGAACACACTTGGGTCCGAGGTATTGGTGGAACACAGCAAGAAATGTTATTTGACTGCTGTGAGCTTGAGCAGCAACCCTGTTCAACCTAAATGGAAATGGAAAAGCTGGAAAACTGGATCAACTTTTTCTAACACCAAAAAGCCCAGAGGAACAGAGTGATCCATGCACAAAGGGGGAATGATCAAAGACAAGAAAAGCAAACTAAATAGCATAAAAGTCAGAGGACAGAAAAGGCCACTGAAAAGCCTAAAAGAATGAACTGATTGACAGCTGGGTGTGGCTATACCTACAATCTCTGTACTCATGACATAGGCAGGAGGATCAAGAGTCTTGGGATGTCCTGCCACCTGGCCTGTGCAGTGAGACTGTCTCAAAAAACCACCTGATTTTTTGACTAATGGCAGGTTTTCAGATGCAACTTTTTTTTTTTTTTTTTAAGTTTTTCAAGACAGGGTATCTCTGTGTAGCCCTTGCTGTCCTAGAACTCTGTAGATCAGGCTGGCTTCAAACTCAGAGATCTATCTGCCTCTGCCTCCTGAGTGCTGGGATTAAATGTATGTGTCACCACTGCCTGTTGATAGAATATATTCTTGAGTAACAGATGGATTACCACATGATAGTTTGACTGTTGATCATTTTAGGCAGTAACAGAAACCAAAGTATAGTAGTCTACTTCCTTTATACATGGTCTCACTTTCTATAAGTTCAGTTACCCATAGACAGCCATGATCTAAAAGTATTACATACATAGAAAATTCCAGTAATAAACATTATAAAATACACACCATTCTGAGTAGTACGATAAAGTCATATCACCTCACCCCATCCTGTCTAGGAAGTAAATCATCCATGGTAACCATGAGATATAGGCTATCTGCTTGCTAATCGCTTAGTTCTTCCTCAGTTATCAGGCTTGACTAAGGCAGCACTGCTCAAGTGACCTTTATTTTACTTAGTAATGGTCACAAAACTGAAGAGTAATGATGCTACCATTGCAGCATATTGTTACAATTGCTCTATTTTATTATTAGTTACTGGTATGTATTACTATACCTAATTTATAAATTAAATTTCCTCATAGTTACATATGTGCTGGGAAAATATACACACATCCATAAATGAACGTATTTGGAAGGAGTGGGAGAGAGAGAGAGACAGAGAGAGAGAGAGAGAGAGAGAGAGAGAGAGAGAGAGAGAGGATCTAGCCTTTCAACAAATATGTAGTGACAGCCACACCATATTCCATAGTCATGTATAAAAATAAGAAAATGGATCTATATTTCACACCATACTAAAAATTAACATGAAATAGATTAAAGACTTAAGTATAACAGGTTAAAAAAAAAGTTTAATTAGAGAAAACAACAGATCTAAGTCTTTATGACCCTGGATTAGGTAGTGGTTTCTCAAATGTAACAGCAAACTAACAAACAAAAAGAAGATAAATTTGACATAATCAAAATTTAAAAATTTTGTCCTGTAAAAGACACTATCAAGGAAATGAATACAACCCACCAAGTGGGGGAAAGACTAACAAATCGCTTTTCTGATTAGGGCTGGTATCCAAATTACTAATGAATTCTTAACATTCAATACTAAAAGACAACCCAATTCAAAACGGCCAAAAGGTCTGAATGAAGATGTCTCTAAAGAAACATACAGTGCTTTAATCACTGAGACATCTCCCCAGTCCCCAAGAACTTCTGGACAAGGAGTTAAGAAGTGACTCATGGGAGTAAGTCTCAACACCAACACTGAATGAATCCTGACGAGGCAAGAAGTGAATACACATCTATTAGAACTGACCCAAAAGGTTATTGACAAAGCCTGTTTTATAATGAAAAAAGTTTACTCATATCACAGAGCTGTTGTAAAGTGGAAAGATTATTTGGAGAGAAATGGAACATACAGGCTAGATGGTAAAAATAACTTTTACAACCTAGAAGGAATTCTTCATTCTAACAGTTCACATATTCACCACTGAACACTTTACAATACACCTGGTGCTGTGTCAGACAGACTAACTAAAGTGACATGAGGTGAAGCCCCAGTCCCAGAGCATTTGCAGATGAGAGAGGACCGCAGCACATGCTCCCCCCGCCTCAGCCAAGTCAGTGGCTTTCTCATTTCTAGCACACATACACACTCTGCAGCACAAGAAAGTGGCTATCAACTGTCACATATCAGTCATTCAATAAATATTAATCTGAACAAACCTCTGTCAAAGTTTCCTGCCTTGATCTGTATGGGGTATCACTCTCCCAAAATGCCTGGTTATTCAACTTGGCCCTTCTCAGTCTCTCTAGTGGTTCTTTAATTACTCAAAGATTCTGTGTAGTTGTATGTTTCTCCAGTCCCGCCAGGTCCTCACAGTCCCATGGCCCACTTATAAAATAATAACTCAGAAGCTTATATTAATATAACGGCTTGGCCATTAGCTCAGGTTTATTACTGACTAGCTTTTACACTTAAATTAACCCATAATCCTTATATGTGTTTAGCCATGTGGCTTGCTAACTTTTCTCAGTTCTGCCTTGTCATCTTGCTTCCTCTGTGTCTAGATGCTGACTCCTGACTCAGCCCTTCTTCTTCCCACAATTCTCCTTGTCTGCTTTCCCCACCTATACTTCATGTCTGGCTACTGGCCAATCAGTGTTTTATTTATCAACCAAACAGAGCAACACATATTCACAGTGTACAGAAAGGCATCCCACAGCAATTCTGTCTCAATCACTCTCTTTTCCTTTGCAAGTGTGTTCACTCTCAAGGAATTCATCATAATCTCCAAAATGCATACCCATAATTCTGACTTTCCCCCTGAGCTCCTTGTTCCTCCAATACCACTCAGTTTATGTCTTTTTGTATGTTTATCATCTCAAACCTGAAAATGAAACTCATTTTCCCCTTCTAAACCCTGCTTTTGTAGATTCATTCTCTCAAACTTTGACTTTGACCTAAAACCTCTATAACCAATGATGTACTTGACCAGTAGGCTGCAGTCAGAACACCAAAGATGAAGAGATTCTTCTCTTTATACAGATAAGTGGCTTCCATAGGGAAGCCTCACCTCTTAGAGCTTGGTGAACCAAGTTTCTTACAATAGAATAACCTCCAATGTTTTAAACGTCAACAACAAGACATGTGGAAACCACATATCATTTTCACATCTAGCCCCCCACGGCTCCTGGCCTCACTCTCTGAGTTTGGTGTTCATTACAATCATTTCTGTTAGCAATGGGAACACACTCTGACACTGTAGTGTTAGCAGCTCTGCCGTGTGAACATCAAAGTATACTTACACAAATTAAGCTGATGATGAATCTTCTGACAGTGGTCTCAACCTGTGGGCCACAGCCCCCAACTGACCATCAGAAAACACAAATATTTACATTATGATTCATAACAGTAGCAAAATTATAGTTATAAAGTAGTAATAAAAATAATTCTATGGTTGGAGGGTCACCGCAACATGAGGAACTGTATTAAAGAGTCGCAGCATTAGGAAGGTTAAGAACCACTGTCTATGGAAACATAGTCTGTACGGACTTTATGCAGCTTCCATGGGCCCAACTTCTCAGATTCCCCTTCCATCTACTTCGTTTGCTGTCCACTACTTTAATGTTTTCTGCTATTGAGACAGGTCTTCCCGCCCCCCCAACTTTTGTTAGCATCCCCATAACCAATTTATCTAACAAATTATTATGTGTCTAAGTTGCTTGGCACAGGGCCTGTCTCATGCACTCAGTATACAACACCTAATACAAAACTGCATTAGAGTGTGTGCTTTTACATTTCACTGAAAAGTAATCAGGATTTGTAATGATTAAGTAATCATAAAACTTATGTAATACTGGGACTGGAGAGATGGTTCAGTAGTTAAAAGCATTGGCTGCTCTGCAGAGGACCTGAGTTTGGTTCCCAACACCCACATGGCAGCTTACAAATCTATAACTCCATTCTACAGGATCCAGCACCCTCTTCTGGCTTCCATAAGCACTGCCTATACTCATACATATAAAATAACTCATAATATATATACAATATGACTTGAATGTTTTGAAACTTTATATATGAATAAAATATGTACTTAATACCGAATTGCTACCTAAATTTGTTTAAATTTTGTTTTGTTGTACACATATAGTCTACTACATTTTTTTCAGAAAGAAGATTTATGTCTTTCATTTTAATATTTTATCATTTTCACCCTAAATATATGACCTTAACTGGTTGCCATGAATTTCATTTCTTCTTGCTTTAAATACTTGACATGTTTCAAAGTGAAAACATTACTGTCAGAATGTAACAGTAAATGCTCCATTTAGTTTGGTACAAACTGGCTGTCACTGAGATGGTTTCTTCCCCTCTTCTGAGTTCTTCTTGCTTTGGTTCCAGTCTTCATCTTGCCTGAAATATTTTAATAGTTGGTACTTGGCCACAGTGCCTACTGCTGGAGGGGAAACTGGAATTAAGACATCTGGCCTTTCCCCATATTAAGCTACCAAGACTTTTGGAAAGTAGCAGAGTTGGTACATTTACTGAGGGTTAGAAATCAAAGCCATGAAGAAGAGCCTGGAGGCTTGATCCCTTAGATCATTACTGGGTCCTAAATGTCTCTCAAAGGTCAAACTTGTGCTAAAACTTTGGTGTCCAGGTTTGTATTGTTGGGAACTTATGGGACCTTTAAGAAGTGGGGGCCTGGTGGCAGGTCTTCAGGTCACTGGAGGTGTGCCCTTAAGGGTGATTATGGGAACCCAGCACCCTCCTCACTCTTTGGATTTCTGGGTCCTAATGTAAGAGGTTTTGCCCTTCATATGTTCATGCCACAATTCACTGCCTCACCATAGGCTCCAAATACCAGGCCAAACCAATACAGAATCTCCAAAACTAAGAGCCAAAAATAAACCTTCCTCTTTATAAGTTGAGTGTCTCAGACATTTTGTATCACAATTTAAAAAAACAAACAAACAAACAAAAACCTGATATCATGACACTATAGTATGTATATACATGCTACTCAACCCCCACCTCCTTTTATCTGAGAATGATTAATTCAATATCTTGGCCCAGAAATGCAGCCATGCTGATATGTATAGCTCAGTTCACCAATACTACTGACCAGTATCTTAAATAAACCTCCAGTTTATTTCCCCATTCTCCACATAAAGAACATTTAGATTATTTCTGGTCTTTTAGTATTATGAAGTTTTAAGTTATGAATAGGATTTGTGTTATTTTTAAAGACCTGCTTTAATGGGGCTTGGGGATGGATGGCTCAGCAGTAAAGGCACTTACCATACAAGAGTGAGGACCACAGTCTGGATCCCTAGAACCCACCTACAGTTACACTCAACAGCCTGGGATTGTAATATCAGCACCCCCTAGATGAGATGGGACATAGAAACAAAAACCTCTACAAGCGAGCAGACCAGCTAGCCTGGTGTACGCAGCTGCAAAGAGACCATGTCTCAAACAAGGTAGAAAGCAAGGACTAACATCTGAGGTCCTCTAACCTCCACGTGTGTGTGTGTGTGTGTGTGTGTGTGTGTGTGTGTGTGTGTGTATGTGTGTGTGTTTGCATGCACATATGCTACACACATGCATCACACAGATAAAAGAAATGGATGAAGGCCAGTAATGGCTCAGTGAGCAAAAGGTCTTTGCTGCCAAGCCCCCATGACAGGAGTTTGATCCTCAGGATCCACAAAATGAAAGGAAAGAACTGGCTCCTGTCTTGTGGCTCATACTTTCTTATCTACTCCTCTAAATAGATAAATAGATGTAATAAAAAATTTTAAAGAAGCAGATGAAAAGATCAAAATAAAAATACTAAAGACATTAAAATTTATAGTTTTTTTAACACTGAAAACAGCTGCATGACAACCTCTAAAAGTATTTAAATATTCAATAAAATGTAACTTGACTCAATCCAAACAGTTTATTGAAAGCGTTCCCATATTTAGGTTTATTTGATCATTAAGTTTTCCTTTAGTATATCATTTAGATTTGGCTAAAAGCTTAATGGCGTTCCAGAGCTGAGTTTTACTTTCACTTGATAGTAACCACCATATTGCTCATGAGACAAACATAAATACACTCTCACACTATTAACAAAAGAATTTTCTGAAAGTAGCATTAACCATCTGTAGCATTTCATTCTTGAGCAAATAAATCAATAAAGAACTAGATGTGTTTATATTTCTTATTAGAGCAGTTCATGAAAGGTCTTAATGGGGCAAATAAATCAATAAAGAACTGGATGTGTTTGTATCTCTACTAAACCACAATTCAAGAATGGTCTTAATGGCTAGGGCCTTAAGATGCAGAAGCTTCTCCCTGAACATTGATATTGTAGTGGCAATACTTAACACAACATGCCTTAACATTGGAGCTAGAACAGCTCAGACTTCTTCCTTTCCAGTCTCCTGCCAGGCTATCGCCTATATTCTTTGAACACTCCTTCAGAGCACATGTCTGATGTTTCATAAGGATAACAGACATGTTAAGACATCTGTTCTTGGGCACTTATATACCAATACAAAGGTACCAATTAAAGTAACCAAGAGTAATCAGACATATGTGGCATATAATACATATGTATGCACTTCTGTAGCTCAGAGAAATCAAGACTCAGTGAGCCCCACATCACTGAAATACATAGTGGTAAAAGAGACTGAGCTATTATTCCAGGGAATGAGTGTCCTGGAAAGTGGCCAGTAAGGAACCATCCCTTTTAAGTGCAAAAGGCTTATAGGACAGCAGGGCAAGCATGCTCAGATACATGACTGGGAGCAGGAAAGGCTCCCAGCCAGTGCAGGTGGTGGACAAGACTCTGCTGATGCCAGTTCTAGCATCCAACTACCCTGAAGTCATTCAAAGTCTGATTCAACTAACACTGGACAGAGTGTTAGCTTGACCCATTGTGCTGATGTTTATGTTCTACAAAAGGTATGTACGGTAAGCAAATGGATCACTACCATGACCAAGAAGAAACGAATACCCTCTTAGTGGCTACAGCAACCGGAGCAGGAGCTGTGCAGTTCAAGCTTGGGAAGACAAAGTTAAGAAGTTTTTAAAACACAGAGACTCAATTCCATGTCATGAGACCTTAAGAGGAAAGCTCTTCAAGTACATTTGTGGCTGGACATTTCAAAAAAATCTCAACAAGTAGGGGGAAAAAAGATGGAAAAGTAAATATAAAGTGAAGTCAGGAGACAAGTCCTTATAAAAGGCCAGAAAGATGAACAAACACAGAAGCAATCAGCATGAATGACTTGGACCTCCAAAAGCTAGGCAAGGAGGCTATGGTCCAAAACAAGTTGAAATCTGCAAACATGTCAGCAAAATAAATGGTGTTCTTAGTGAGGTTAGAGCAAAAAGGGAACTTGCCTGGTGATAAACGTGATGCAGAGAAAGCAGAACTTCTTGGCTTTTAGTTTCTATGCATTCTATCAACAGGGGCAACCTTCAGGTTAAATGGATAATTAACAATACTAAGTGGGGAAGTTCCAGAGGAAGGTATGATCAAGTCTATTCATCATATAATTTCTACCAACAGAACTGAGAAATAAAGTCACTGAATTAAAGACAACTGTAAAGATGAAGTCTGAAAAAGATCCAGATTATTATTGCTGCATTTTGCAGAACATAGAGAGGCTGGTGAACTCTAACACTATAGAGAAGCAGTCATGCTCTAGCTCTCCAATAGATTCTGAAAAGAATTCTTCCAGTTGGGGGGCTAGGGGTATGGGAAGAAAGAGCCATTATATGTTCTTTTTTGATCATAAAAGAACTATATACCCACATAAGAAATGCATAGAAACATGTAAAGAATAAAAGCCACCCATAATCTTACAGTCCAATATAACAACTGTTAAAATGTGAACATATTTCTAATGAATACATATTTTTATTTTCATTTGTATCATACAACATTCTCATCTCACTTAAAGCTTTTTGTCAATATAATTTATAAAATCCACACTAGTTTAGCACATGAAGGCAAGACCAATTACGTAACCATAAATAATGGCACAATTAATGGCAATGATTATAGCTCACAAACTCTAATAGTGAAAATCTTGATACCTAGGAGGCAACATGTACTAATTCACTCATTCTTCCATGTGTACAGTAAATACTATCTACATTGTGTACCCCTGACCTACAGCTGGACATACAGCCATGAGGAGATGAACATAAATCCCTGCCCTAATGGGGCCTACTTTCTAAGTGGGAAAAGAGACAATAAAGATGATAAATACTAAGATGAAAAATAAAGTAGGAAGAGTATAGATAGTGATTCAGGAGACTGAAACTTTAACTGAAGCAACCAGAAGTCTACAGACACACTTTACTCAGAACCTCCCAGAGAAGACATCAGATGTCATTTCAGTGAAGACATGAAGAAGAAGGAAAAGACATATGAGTAGAGAAAAGAAGAGCCCTTCAGGCAGAGGGAACCATACATAAAAGCATGAGGCAAGAGCATGTCCAGAGTGTTCAAGCAATAGCCAGGAGATGGCCAGGAGACCAAAACAACATGGGAGAGAGGGGAAAGCAGAAGGAGCTAGGGACAAGGCTTACGGTCACATAAAGACTTTGCCCTTATCCCAGTGAGTGTGGAAGCCACTGGAGGGGAGCTGTGTGTCAACTTAGGTTAAGTGCCGCTTAATGGGCCATACTAGTAGAAGCATGGAAGGCAGTGGTGCTGAGTGCGATTTGATGAACTGTGGGGGGCTTGCTCAAGAGGTTTCAGAGGAGAAGAATTTTAGTATGTTGCCTAGAGATCATTCTTGTGATATTTTATTGAAGAAGGTGGATGCTTTTTGCCCTTGTTGAAAGAGTCTACCTGAGGCTAAAGTGAAAAGTTTTAGATTAATTCTGTTGGCAGAGGAAATCTCAAAACAACCTAGTACAGACTCTGTCATGCAGTTATTAGTGATAACTCTAATGAAGATTTATAACAAAAAGGAGAAAAGGAATGGAGTTAAGTGGAATGGAGCTAAGCCCTGTGTTCAAGGAGATAAACAGATTAAGAAATGTAATAAAGGGAGTGGTGACCTCAAGGCAAGATCCTACCCAGCTAAGTTTCCAACTTAGAAAAAGAAACTAAAGAAAAACTTAAAGCCAGGTGTGGTGAGGCATATCTTTTTTTTTTTAAACTTTCTATTGATTTATTCTATGCATCTTTTACATCATGTATCTTGCTCCCATTCATTTCCCCATCTCTTTGCATCTGCCCTCCACCCTTTGCCCCTGAACCCCGCCCCAATAAAACAAAATTTAAGAGAAAAACGGAAAAAAAAAGTGGAGGGCATTAAAAATCTCATCATAGAAGCTGCAGTGTGACACAGTAAATCACACAGTAAACCCTTTTGTCGGAATATCTTTACTTGCAAGTGTTCATTGCAAAGAGTCATTGGTCTGGTTCAAGGCCTCTGGTTTCTACTGCCTTATTGATGCTGGGCCCTCACTGGGACTCTTCTTGGATATTCTGTTGTAACCCTGTGTCATAGAGATCCTGAAGTTTTGGGTCTGTGGGTGAGGTCCCTTCTTGTGCTCCAGAAAATCATAGATGGTGTAGATGTTGTGGCAGGCCAAGTCATAACTCTGATTCTGGGGCTGGGCAGCTGTAGGGTTGGTCTACCAGCCACCTGTCCCCTGTCCTCACCACCAGAGTGAGCTCTCCAGCATTGTGGGGCATACCTTTAATCCCAGCACTCAGAAGGTAGAAGCTGGTGGATCTTTGTGTTTGAGGCCAGCCTAATCTACAAAGCAAGTACAAGGACAGCCAAACTTAGGCAGTGAAACATAGAAAGTTGGTAGAGATGTAACTGAATGAGGGAGCCATGTTCCAGGCCCAGCAAGCAGCAGAACTTAGCAGCTCCCTTCCCTATGTTTTGGAATAGTAATGTACATCCTGTGCCATTATATGTTGGAAGTATGTGATCTGCTTTTTTATTTTTATTTTATAGGGGATTACAATTAAGAGATTGCATGAATCTCAGAAGAGACCTTGAGCTTTGGACTTTGAAACATTGTTAAGACGGTGATAGACTATGGTGACTTTTGAAGTTAGACTAAATGCATTTTGCATTATGATACTGTTAAAAGCCTATGGGGGCCAGGGAATGGAATGTGGTAGTTTGAATGTAATTGGCCCCCATAATCTCCAGCACAAAGGCACACTGTTCACAGTCAAGGCTGAAAGTGGGGGTTGGGGAGGGTGTAGACACAGCATACTCTACCTTTGCTTGTGTTTGAAACATTTTTAACAAAGTTTTTTTTAATCAATATAGTGAGATAAATGATAAAGACATAAGTTCAATAATGAATTCCCTTTAGAGAATTCCAAGAGGCTGAAGTACCAGGACAAACTTAAACAGGAAAAATGTAACAGAGAAAACTACGAAGCCCCATATTGGGTTCCAAAATGTCAAGTGAACAGTATAAAATGGACAAACCTAGATGACTGTTAAAAGGAAGTTTTAATACACCACAGCAAAGTCAGCAGAGAGACTGCCAAAAACTCACAGCAAAGTCAGTTAATAATTTTAAAAGGAATATGAAGGGAGACAATTGTCTCAGGACTGCTTTATACCTGCTGCTATTTGCAATTCTAGAAGCCCCTTCTAATGTAGCCTGTGTTCAGCCATTTCCAACTACATTATATGAGGAGTGGATAAGGGAGCTGGAGATACCATAGCAGAAAGAAACAAAATCCAGAGATACAAGTAATAAAGTCTCCTTGTTGAATTTATTTCAAGGTGTGTTACTTTTGTTTATGCTCTGGAATGTTTAATGATGCAAAAATATGTTTGATTAAATAAAATCCACCCGCGGTCAGGAGATTGAGTCAGCATGTAGCTGACAGGAAGTGGTAGGAAGGAGCCAGGTGAAAAAGGTTTTATAAGGAGGGGTAAGAAGCTTTTGGAGGACTTGAGAAAGGAGAGGGGGTGAGCCACTTGCTACTCGGCCTCTCTGAAGAGCAGAATTCCACCTTAACCTTTGAATCTTGAGTTCTTTAGAGGGAAAAAGGTTCAGTTAAGCTCCCTTGTAGCTTTGAAAGAGTTGGAGCCATAGGGGACAGAATTCCTTCCAGCTATGGCCCTATGGCCTAACTGCTGCTGGTAGCAGCGGAGTTGCAGTTGCTGATTCAGACAGCCGTGGCTTAAAAGGAAGCAACCATTTTTAAAAAGGACAACATCTCATGGCCTTTCTTCTTCATTATTCCCATTGACGTAAACGATCAGTCACCCAAGACTGGAACAATTTACAACGCTTCTTCTCTTGTAACTTATGATGACTAGGATAAAATCCAGACTCCTCAACTATAGCAGAAAAAAGTTCCACAACTTGGTCTTTTCTGTCAACATCTTTGGTCTCAGACCTCAAAACTCTTATGCCTTTTTCAAGACCCTATGTTTCCCCTATTTGAAATTCTCTTCTACTGGATGGTTAATGACCTCCACCAGTAGGTCTAAGGGAGAGTTCCAGGAAAAGAGAAGATAAAGAAGACAGTAAAGCTGGGGTCAGAGGTCTTACATAAATAATGTCTTATGCCAAGCAAGTTTATTAAGAAGTATAGCACCAGCTGGGCAGTAGTGGTGCATGCCTTTAATCCCAGCACTTGGAGGCAGAGGCAGGTGGATCTCTATGAGTTTGAGGCCAGCCTAGTCTATAAAGTGAGTTTCAGGACAGCTAGGGCTGTTACACAGAGATATCCTGCCTTGAAAACAAACAAACAAATAACAACAACAAAAAGAAGTACGTTATCTTATATAGGTTTTTTTTTTTTTTCTGAAAGGGAAAAATGGGACAATGCCAGCAAAAAAAATTATACAATGGGACAAAGACAGTGGAAAGCTAATCTAGCAATATTGCAAAAAAGGAACATAAGATATCTCAAAGGCCTTGGGATAGATAACCATAGCCCTTTAGGGTAGACAAGTTGGGTTCTCAGGATCTTAAACCACAGCTCCCTCATGCCCCTGCCCCATACTATTACTGGCTCTACCAAGCATATTCCTAGTTTAGAAAAGGAGCTACAGTTCTTCTCCATACATCAGGGCCTCAGGCAACCTTAGGTCAGGTCCTAGTTCTCAACAGTTTTAAAAAAAGGAAAAAGAAACACACACACATACACAACACACACACACACACACACACACACACACACACACACACACAGTCGTTAGAATTGCCTCTTCATTTTTAGCCAAAGAATGCAAGGTTGGTTTAATATATAAAAGCCAATTAATGTAAATACCATTTCAATGGAATTAAAAGCAAACCACACAATCACCTTGACAGTGTAAAAGCATTTGGTAAAATTCAATATCCAACCCATGATCAAAAAGATTCAACGAAATATAAACAAAGAAAATTTCCTCAGTCTGATAAAGGACAACTAAGTCATCCCTACCAACACTATATTTAATGATACAAGAAATTTCTTCTTGAAATAGAATATTGGCTTTTATCACTTCTATTCTACACAGTACTAGACTCCAGCTAGTCTAGTTAAGCACAAAAAAAGAAGCAAAAGGGATGTAGATCAGAATAAAAGTAAAACCCTCTCATTTGAAAACAACATGATTATGTTAAAAAAAACAAAACAAAACAAAAAACCTAATATGGGGCTGGAGAAATGGCTCAGTGGTTAAGAGCACTGACTGCCTTTCCAGAGGTCCTGAGTGCAATTCCCAGCAACCACCACATGATGGCTCACAACCATCTATAATGGGATCTGATGCCCTCTTCTGGCCTGCAGGGATACATGCAGGCAGAACACGATACATAATAAATAAATAAATCTTGAAAAAAAAAAAAAGTTTCACTTTTCTTAAAAAAACAAAACAACAACAACAACAAAAAATAATAAACAAGTTCAGAAAGTGGTAAAGTACAGGCTCAATACAATAAGCATCATGTATCTATGGTCTAACAAGGAACAATCTCAAAACATTCACAATATAGCATCAAAAAGAAAATAGTTAGGAAGGGGTATATTTAACAAAATAAGTGTTAAATACTGAAAACTGAAAGTTCTTTGAAAGAAAAAGATCTAGATAAATAGAAATCCTGTGTTCACAGATTGAAAGCTTAATCAGTAAGACAGCAATATTCTCAAAACTGATTCAACACAATCTAGCAAAATCTGGCTCTTTGTTGTTGTTATTGTTTTCTTTCAGGAATCAATGAACTGGTCACTAAATTAATACTGAAATGCTGGTCACAAGACCCATAAAATCCTATACCATCTTGCAAAAGGAAAACCTAGGGGAGTGCAACTTTATAGTTTCAAAAGGGCAATGTTGGGGTTAGGGATTTAGTTCAGTGGTAGAGTGCTTGCCTAGCAAGTACAAGGCCCTGGGTTCAATCCTCAGTTCCAAAAAAAAAAAAAAAAAAGGTAGGGGATGGGTAAACTATTGGAACAGAATGAAAATGTAGGCATGAACTCATGTTATAGCTGACTGAGGGTGTTTATAAGGGTGCCAAAAACAATTCAATGAGAAAGAGCAGTCTTCAATAAATGGTGCTGGAACAACTATACACCCCCCGTATGGAACTGGACTCTTGCCTCCTATCATATGCCAAAAAATAACTTCAAAGTCCCAAAGATGTAAATGCAGTAGCATAAACAATAGAACTGGCAAACATAGGAATAAATCATCAGGTAAGACAATGACTTATCTTAGACATACCTGACACTAAAAGTAACAAACAAAAAATAACTGAAATTCATCAAAATTTAAAACTTTTCTTTTTTGAATAAAGTGAGCACAACACACTGAATGGGAGAAGATATTTGACTAATAAATGGAGTATATAGTAACACATACAACTCAACAACAAAATGATGAGCTTCCCAATTCTTAAAAGATAAAAGACTTGGATATTTCTCTACAGAAGATATACAAAAAGCAAATATACACATGCCCCCCTCCAAAAAAGTTCCTCAATGCCATCAGTCACCAGAGAGATACAAATATAACCACAAGGAGATGACACTTCTGACTCATTAGGACAGCTGTAATCAGAAGGGCACGCAATCAATGCTACACCAGCTGCAAGGTGCAAGGTAGACAGACCCAGGACTTCAATGTCATTTATTTGGGACTAACTGACAGAAGTATGGTGGTCAAAACAGCAAAAAGACTGGTGACTTTCCATTATTTGGGTTAGAAGAAGGATGCTTTTGTCACCATCAGGACAGAATGGTTTCTCCAAACCCAAGAACACACCATGTTTATCTCAAGCTAATGCCAAAGATGTCAAGAACATTCTCAACAGCACTGGGCTCTGCTCATATAGTCCCAAATACCACTCTAAAGGTTTTGTCTACAAACTATGCCAGGAAGTTCTCTAGGATTACTCAAGGGCAATCATGGTGGTTATGACCCATGATGGCTGTGGTCATTTCAACTTTGTCCCTACAGTTTGCAAGATACAGAGAAATCAGAACCATCACATACTGCTAATGAGCCTTTAAAGTGGTAAAGTTGCTTTAACTGTCTGGCAGTATCTCAAAAAGTAAAATATAACTATAAGACTAGGAAATCACACTCTTAGTTCCAATCACAAATATAAGTCCACACAGAAATCTTTAAATAAATGGTACCATTATTCCTAAGAGCTGAAAGGCAAAAGAAGAAAAAAAAAAAAACCAAATGTCCTCAACTAACAAAGAGATCAGTAAAATGTGACCTATCAACACAATGGACTAGTATTCAGCCATTAAAAGGAATGAAGCACATGCCAGAAGATAAATGAACCTTGAGACATTATGCTAGTTTTAAAAAGTCAGTCAGGCCAAGAGGTGGTGGCGCACCTTTAATCCCAGCACTCAGAGGCAGAGGTGGGCAGAGCTCTGTGAGTTTGGGACCAGTCTAATCTACAGAGTGAGTTCCAGGACAGCCAAGGTTACACAGAGAAACCTTGTCTCAAAAAACCAAAACAAAACAGAAAGCCAGTTAGGAAGAGCATAGATAATTCTACAGAGGCAGAAAAAGATGCCTGGCTGCCTTTGACTCAGATGGGGAAATGAGGAGGAGGATGACAGCTAAAATGTACAGATTACCTTGGGGTGTAGTGATGAAATGTTGGAAAATTTAATGGGGTGATGTCTACACAACTGTGAATATGCAAAAGAAATTGACTCGTGTGCTTAAACAGACAAACTGCATGGTACATGTACTAGATCTTGGGGTGGAAGAGAAAGAAAAAACTATATAGCCTTTGTTATAGTTCCAATAACAAATTGTTGCATATGATCATCTCCACTGTTCTCAGTGTAGACCAGATGAATACCAGCAACTGATACTTTGGTACTCATCTGTTTTCCTCTACTAGACCTACTAAACCAGGAGTTCCCCAAGGCAGGGACTTAACTCCTGTTCCTTGGAATTCAGTGAGTGTCTGCACACCATGTGCATGACATATAATAGGATGTACCATAACTGTTGGTCAAGACCACCTTTAAAGTGGTCCTGATGGAAGCTTTACTTTAACTGGGGTCATCTGGCAAAATCTAAAGAGGATGCATCTGAGCAGAAACTTGGTGATAAGAAGGAAGCAAGAGATGAGCATCTGAGGAATGAAAAAAAAATAGAAAGGGCAAAACCCTCAAGATGGGAACACTGACCATCAGTGCCTGGGTTCTCAAGGGAAGGAAGCCACATCTACAATGAACTCTATACCCTCTACAACACTGAGAAGCAGAAGTGTCTTCCACTCACATTCAATAGTACTTCTTTAAGCTATTTGAACCAAGGGGAAGGGGGTTTTACTCTTCACTGTTCAGGATCATCACAGATTTTGAAGACGGTCTTGAAGATCATCACTCAAGACTAAAAACAATGATAGGAAAGAAAAATGAGCAAGACTTTTTGAATTCTGTTATGACAGAAAGTGTGTGTGGGGGGGGAGATGGCAATTTTACAAGGAAAGCTCATGAAATACATTCTGCAGGCAGAATAATGTGCTCAACCTGCCTTTAGCCCCTACAGCACAGTGCTTTGCATTTATAGTATTTTTAATCTCTAATGCTCCAGAGGATGGAAGGACAGCCAATATGCACAAATTCAAAGAGGATTACAGTTCAAAGGGAGCTGTCCAGCAACCAACAGGCTGAAATCAGAGGAAATGTTCAGACTGTTCACATGGCTCAAGGATGTTACAGGGATTATTAGCAAGCCAAAGTTACCAGCAGAATTTTGAGAACAACAGCAAATTGTTCCAGTCCATTCTCCCAGCATTCAGGACCATGCATCTACAGATTCTGTAAAACTGCCAGAGTGTAATAGTCAAGGGGGCTGGTTTTGAAACATCACACACATGCCAAAAAACAAGAACTAACCGGCATGAGGAGTACAGTAACTTGCTTATCTCTACCTCAGGAAGAAAAAATGGTTTAAATTATTGAACAAAATGTTGTTTTGAGACAGAGTCTTACTATGTAGCCCTGGCTGGCCTGGAATTCATTAAGGAGGCCAGGCTGGCCTTGGATTTACAGTGATCCTCCTGACTCTGGAATGGTAGCATTTCAGATGTGCAGCACCAACCCCAGATCAAGTTGTACTATACAGAGACAACAAAAGGCTGGACCAGTGAGCATCCAAAACAAAGCTGAAACTCCACTTCCAACTAAGGATCCTACAGACTCATGGTAGAAAGGGGAAACCTACTGACTCTAAGTTCAGGCACAGGTGACAAGATGTCATGCAAGCCATTGAGGGGGATGCAGTACGCCTGGGAGGCCAAGACCGCCCGCGAGCATCGCCGGCGCTCACCTTCCGGGCCCGGCGGAGGCTCCGGCCGCTTCCCGCGGGACAAGAAGGCTTTGGGCAGCAGCAGCGATACTGCTAGGACGAGCCCCGAGGCCAGAGCCACTCTCTGCACGGTGGAGTACGCCATGGCTGCGAACCGCGGGGCCCAGGAGTTGAAACCGGAACCGGAACCGCAGCGCACAAGCCGGCTCACAACAGACCCGCAGCCTGCGCAGACGGCGGCGCGCGAGGGACAAGACGCGTGTACCCCCTCCGCTACGCCGCCAAGTTCCCTAGGGCGGTGCGGTGTGTATCAACCGCAAGCTTCCACCTTCCAGCTCGCCCGCGTCCAGCTGTCACCCAGGCACGGGCATCCTAGTGCCTAAATCTGGAGGGTTTTCGTTCCCCTCTATCCCTATTCACCACCCATCTCTAAACCCTTGCCTCATTTGCCGGAGGAACTCACTTTCCCAACTTCCATTCATGCACACATCGCTTCCACAACTCCATTTGCAACCACAACTCCATTTGCAACCAAAGACATAAAACCAAAACTCAGGACTGTTGAGTTCTCGCCGTAGCTCAAAGCCTTCCAGAACCTACCATGACCTTCAGAATAACATCAAATTTCTTATCTGACCTTGCATGATCTAGTCTTACCAATGCTCTTTAGAAACAGGATGACTCATTTGCTACTAATTTTCTTGTTTCGAGGGGCCTTTTGTTCATTTTGTTTGCTATACCTGGGAAAACTCTGATGTCATTTTCACCTGTCAAAAACTTGTCTGAAGAAACAGCTTAGAACAACTATCCTTATGAAACCTTTCAGCCAACCTTTTCATGTTACAAAACCTTGACCCTATGCCACCTTTCCCTACTTCTTTAACAAATGTTCTTTTAGTTTTAAAGTACACATCAAACTCTGAAGTTAGCATCACAGGGTGTGATGAATCAAATGGGTTTCACTGAGAAACATGTGGGTATCTAAACAAAATTCTGGACTCCGTAGTCAATTCAGCTGCAAAGAGGAGTCAGGAAAGGCTCTGCTGGGGTGTAGTTTGAGTTCTTTATTTAATAGGCAGACAGGTGAGAGGGGCTAGGGGTGCATTCCAGGAAAATCAAGCAAAAAAAAAAAAAAAAAAAAAAAAAAAAAGCTAAGGCAGGACTGCCCAAAGCTTCCTGCCATGTTCAGAGAACTATCAGTTATTTGTTTTAGCTGGCAATGCAGTTGGTGACCAGTCATAAAGTCCTGAGACTGTAGATCTCAGAACTAGGGAGAACTTCCAGTTAAACATGGAGGGTGTAACACATGCGTTTATCTTTGCTTTCCCCTAGACACCTCCCAAAATGAAAAAGGATATAAACCTACAAGACTAAACCGAATGCTGGAAAACAGGATAGCAGATGAGAAAGGTCAAAACAGCAACACCATCCAGTAGAAACACAATTCAGAATTTCTAATAGCCATACTAAATGGGTTAAATTAAATGTGTGGAATTAATTTAAGTAAGTTTTATTTAAACTGATATATCCAAAATATTATTTCAGATTGTGTAGCACTAGTCAGTCACATTTTAGTGATCCACTAGCCACCTACCAATTGGATAATGAATATTTACAACACAAAAAGTTAATTGGCTACAAAAGGAAAGCCTATATGAAGCAAACTGTTTTGCTCCCAAGAACCTATAAATTCTAGTAATTAGAAGCACTGGTTATCTTTAAAGGTCAGGGTGTGGCACGGAGATGAATACAAGAGGAGTGGGTGAGGGTCTAGCTGAGAAGCAGATATCCAAGCCAGGCATGGGATGCACTTCAGAGGCAAAGCCAGGTGGATCTCCACGAGTCATGGCCAGCCTGGTCTACAGTGAGTTCAAGAACAGCCAGAGTTATGTAATAGAGAGACCCTGTCTCAAAAAACAACAGAAGTAAATATCCTTCAGATTTCTTTCCTACAGATGTTTGTCCCTGCTAGCACCCTTATTTATGCCATTCATACCACTAAAAGCTGTAAAGTACTTACAACATTCTCAGGTTCACAGATATTGCTTGGCTTACAGTTTCTAGTCCATCATCAAAGGAAGTAGAGGCAGGAACTGAAGCAGAGACCATAGGAATGCTGGCTTGTCCCTTACTCAGCTACTGTTTTGATATAACTGCCCAGGTATGGCACCACCCACAGTGGGCTGGGCCCTCTCACATCAACCAGCAATCAAGAAAATCTCCCACAGACACCCACAAGAAAACATGATGGAGACAATTCCTTAATTGAGGTTCCTTCCTCCCATGTGACTTTCCTGGATGCCAAGTTGACAAAAACTAACCAGCAAACATGACTCAAGTGACTGTCCTAGCAACTGTATGAAGTAAGCAATATTATATGACCAATTGAGAGATGAGAAAAACAAGACACAGAAAGCTTAAGGCACTTATCGGCAATTACCTGCTATAAATTGGAATCTGTGATTTAAACCCAGGGATACCTTCCCTAATACTACCAGTTTTACGCTCTGCAGAAGCTAGAGAGAAGCTCTGAGCTCATGGACAACAGGTGTAGGTTAGGAAGCTGCTACTGAGGGAATTCAGCCACCAAGAGATACTGGGGAATCTGGAAGAATCTCCCAAATCCTTGTTTGCATGACTGGGTTGGCATTGATTCTCTATAAGAAAATTCATAACAGGAACATAATAAAGTTGGTAAGATCATGAGTTCAAGTTTTGATGTTGATGTTCCATGAAATACCCACATGGAAATATCTAGAACGTATGTTCAGCTTAGAAGAGATGTGTAAGTTGAAGTCAATTGGTAATATAATCAGTAGTAAATTAAGTCTGTAAGATAATGACATTAGCAAGAGTGTTCATGGAAAGCAAAGGAGTAACAGTGGAAATTGAGTTAACAATGCTATATTGAAGTTCGCATGTGTGAACAAAAATGGACAGGTGAAGCTAATGACCCAGATGTTAAAATCTTGAGTGAGAGTTAGAAGATTGAAAGGTAATATGTATAGAGATACAACAAACAACTATGATAAACAAAGAACTTGGTAAGTTCTTTTAAGGAGGTGTGTGTGTGTGTGTGTGTGTGTGTGTGTGTGTAATCAAATGCATGTGGAGATCAAGAAGACAACCTTGGGATACTTTAAGTGTCACAGGTACACCATCCACTTTATATTTTGAGGCAGTGTCTCTCACTGGCCTTGGATATCACTAAGTAAATTAGTCTAGGTAGGCTAGCTAGCCCTACAAGCCCTAGGGACTCACCTATTTCCACCTACCAGCACTAGGCTGAAAAGCATATGGCACTGTGTCTGTTTGTTTGTTTTTGTTTTAACTGGTTCTGGGAATTGAACATAGTTTTCACACTAGTAAGACAAAGCCTTTTGCTATCTTACTCATCTCCCCAGCTCCTGGAACTATATTTTTGTTATTGTTAATGGTGGTGGCACTGGCTCATTTGTTTGTTTGTTTGTTTATAAGGAAGCAGCTATTTGAAAGCATTAATAAGGGATGAGTTGTATACTTATTACATTCCTAGGCTTTGAGCCATAGGAAGACAAATAGATCTTTTTTAGGGAAAAAGTGCCAAGGAAACAGCCCAGAGGAAATAGCCAAGTATCCAGTAGAACAAGAAAGTTAAGACAAGTACAGGAAGGAGAAGAAGAAGCACAGGAGGGGAGTGTTACGGGATATTTGTACACTATGTTAAAATATATTGCTGTGATTGGTGTAATAAAAAGCTGAACGGCCAATAGCTAGGCGGGGGGGGGGGTATGGGTGGGACTTCAGGACAGAGAGAGAACTCTGGGAAGAAGAAGACAGAGTTGACAGCGAGACACACAGTACAGAGGGATGAGGTAACAAGCCACACAACAGAATGTAGATTAAAATAAATGAGTTAATTTATAAGAGCTACTTAGCAGCAAGCCTAAGCTATAGGTTGAGCTTTCATAATTAATAAGCAGTCTCCATGTCATTATCTGGGAGCTGGTGATACAGAGAAAGACTTATTACAGGGAGGATAAGAGATGAACTATGTTATAGTAGTATAGGGATGGAAGACCATGAGAAGATGAATGAACTGGTGGTGGCATAAATTTCAGCCAGTACCTACAGTGAGTGGACAGAGATCACGATCATATTAGACCAGGGGAGTTGCCTAATGAAAAGTGAAAACACCAAGTTTTAGTCCGGAGTCCCTAACTGCATCCACAGTCAGTATTGCAGCAAGATGAAGTGTAGTCCTGGAAGTGACAAAAGCCTGCTCAAGGGACATGTTGAATCCAGAAGTATACCATAATTAAAATCCTCTAGAAAAATGCAGGTCTTATCGAAAAGCAAGGGCTTAGGTTTTTAAATATAGTGTTGGAGAACGAAGATCCCAGATCTGATGGGTATGAGCTAAATACTAAATAAAGACAGAGAAGTAGAGCTGGTAAGTCAAGTCCATCCCATGTATGATTTGCATGGAAAGAAGTGAATAGAGTACAGTGGTGATTTGAGGTGTCTGAAGGCTGAGGAAGGCCTGTATGCATTCTTTGTTTTTCAAAGACAGGGTCTTACTTAGCCCAGGCTAGCATAGAACTTGCCATGTAGCTGAGGCTGTCCTTGAACTTCAAATCCTAAGTGCTGGATTACAGGTATGTGCCCCCAAAGCTGGTTAGGACTGTTCTTTTTTAAGAGAAGAAACAAACATTTATGTGTTTATCGGGAAGTGTCAGAAAAGGGATGGTGGAAAATCTAGAAGCAAGAGGGACCAATATTAGAGCAAAGACCAAACCTTGAAGCACACACAAGGACTCAGTGGTAGAGTCAGCATAGAGGAAAGGAGCAGGATGAGTTCAGGTACACGTTAAAGGAATGGTGTAGGGACAGCAGATCAAGGAAGTATGTTTCCCAACACAGCTGTCCTCCTGGCAAACGGATATATTCAGGCCATTAACTGAGGGAAAAGTTCTGGAAAGGACTTTTGAGTGTAGGGAATCATTTCAGCTTGGCAAAGGGATCATAAAGATAACCAGGGACCACAGATAACTACGGATTACTTGTTCTTTCCCTGGAAACAAACAGCATCATTTACCAATACATTCTAGGCTGGTTTTGGCATTCCCACAGCATCCCTTGAGACTGGAAGCCTCCAAGAGACCCATTCTAGAAGACTAAAGGTGGGCAGGAGCGAGGAGGGGAAACTAAGAGACCCTCAGGTATTAGACCAAAGAAACAATTGAAGTCCTCAGGGGGGCCTGGGCAGTTCCTGTTAGTGGTCCTGGTCACGAGGTCCTCAAAAGGTGGTGATCCTGGTGATTAGCAGCTGCAGTAGGTCCATGAAATCAATCCTGAAGTTAAAACATCCTTTACATAAGGACACTTGCAGAGTTTTCACAGGGAGAGAGACAATGGGAAATATAATTCCAGGGTATTTACTCATAAGTAACTGTAAAGTGACTGGATTAAAGTGACAGCTGTCTCTTTGCTTCCTAAATGTGAGGCCTCCCTGGAAGATAGGTGCACACAGGACTGAAGAGAGGCCAGAGAACTCTCGTGGGAAGTCTGGAGGAGGAGGGATTTCAACTGAGATGTGAAAATAAGATATGAGAGAAATCAACAAGAAGAAAACCAGGGAGGAGACGAGAAAGAAGAAAACAAATATTCTTATATAGGCTTCCTGTCCACAGGCTCCAGTCCCATCTGCCTCCACCAGGGTGCAGGGAGAGCTTCCTGACAGGCAGAGTAGAGGCCACACAGGCCTGGAGTCAGTCATCAGAATTTTCCAGGAGACAAGTTGTGTAGTGGAGCACCCGGAGACCATCCAAACTCTAGAGAACCAGTGAGTTTCTCCTCTGTATAATGGAAACTACGTTTGAGGGAACCCGCACATGCATAACAGAAACAGCAGGTGTGGCTGCAGCTGAAAGGCAGGCCTGAAGGAGAAAATTGGAATGAGAAGAAAGGCTGTGGGGGGAAAGCTGCTAGAAGCCCCAGATTCCTTCCCCAACGGGGCCGGGTAGGCAAAAGTAAGGAATATGAACAACAGATGCTTTCTGGTGACCAGTGGGCAGGGGGACAATGACCTCTCTGCTTCCAAAAAGAAATCAAAGCCAGATACCTTCTTTCTGCCATGAATAAGGAGAAATAGACTTTGGTGGCAATTAATTAAGCAAACTAATAGAAATTCCCCACTTAAGTCACACTTTGCATATCCATAATCTCTGAACTACATTTTCTGTATACTTTACCCTTGGGTAAAAATGGGTGAGCATTTAAATGCTTCCTCACATATCTCACTAGAGCACATTCTTGCCTATAAATATTCATGCCACTGCCAAAACATTTGCAAGCTTCCCCCAAAGGTGAAATGTGTAGAACGTACTTTGTCTTCTGGGTATAAATATTACCCAATACATTTTGGTTAATATGAATACACTAATTATTCCTGTAACCCTTTTTAAAAGGGTCATCTTCCTGATGTGAATTTTTAAAAAATGTAATTACAGTAATTGGATACTTAATCTAATTAAAATTTGCTTTATCTTTAATGGAAGTTTTTCTAAAGAGGCATAACGACAATTGGCTTTTTGATAATGACTGTTTTCTTTCTGCAAGGGGATCAAGTTGCTGAAAGCTAGAGAAGCAGGCAAGTTCGTGTCTGCGGGCGCCCTGGCTATTGGGCAGAGCAAAGTCAGCGCTTCTCATAACTCAGCACTAAAGGGGTGAATGAGGCTTTAGGTCCATAAAAGAGTGAGGGAAAGGAATAAGAGGTTTTTATTTGTTTGTTTGTTTGTTTTTTCTATTCCAACAGATGAGCTGCCCTCCTTCCTTCCTATAAAGCAGCTTCCAGCTCCTCTGGACCTGTGATTAGTCCATGGTGGTCATATGACCTTAGCCCTCTTCTTGCAAGTGGCTCGCCCTCTAGGCTCCTTGGGGACAGAACTGGAGAAAGAGCGCCATGCTGCTTTGGGAACTACAGTGTTCAAAGGCGTTGAAGTCACAGTAGTGTGGTCTGTCCTTGAAGTCATCTGTACACAGTTTCTGATTATGGGGTAGGAGATTCCTCAGTCTTTCAACATGAAGTCATTCTCTGGCCTGGAAAGCAAGCTAGCTAGGTCATCGCCCTTAGACCAACTCTCAGTGAAGAAGAGAGCTGTCTTTCTTACTCTGAAGGAGAACAAGTCTGAGGGCTGTTCCATACATTCTCTCCATGGCACCCTGGTAAGATTGAGCCCTAGCTGCACCTGCTATAGCCACCTCCCTGACACACCCACCCACCCACCCACTGAAGGAACCGTCCCTGACACAGACTCCCCCCTACCACTTCCTAACCCATCCACACCCACTTTGGTTCACTTTCCTACTCTTTCATTACCTGTTTTGAGATCACCCTCCAAATAAAGCAGTTCATTTGAATTCTTGCCTCAGAGAGGGCTTTGTGGAACCCACACAAAGAGATATAATGAGCTTGCCAGATAACTTCTTTTCTCCACCAGGTGGAGCAGTCCTGTCTGAAGGAGGGAGCATGAAGACAGTGTACACCTTAGAAAGCAGGAGTGGGGAGCCTGAGCACCCAGGTACGGAACTCCACCTAGGTTCCCAACACTGTTCTCCTAGGCTGCCCCAGCTCTCCTCCACTCCATCAACACGTTCCTCCCATTTGGGGGTCGTTATCAAGCTTTCTTCAGTTTCTTCTTCATTGCTAGCAACTGAAAGTTTTGTGCAAAGAATAAGTGAGTTCTCACACAAAGCAACTTGCATAGAGCCTGCCTCTGTTAAATGCTACTGGTACTCTTAAATGGATAGCATCTTTCCTTCATGTCTGACTTATTTCCAGAAAGGTCTGTGGATCAAGGACCTAAATAAAGCCTGGAAAAGAACCAGAGAAAGCCAGTTTAGTTCTACCTCCTCCTTTCCATCTTTTCCATAACATGAGTTGTTTGATTTCTAGCTACCCTCCCAGTTAGAGATACTTATCAAAATAACTGTGGCTGTACTGTCTTCTTGTTGCTAACAACAGGCAATTAAATGTCATTCTAGTTTACTTAAGGGGTTTTAATGCAACTAGGTTACAAGGATCTGAGAGACAAACCACCCAGCATCAGTGACCCAGTCAGGTTCAATTCCTGGAAGATTCTGTCTGGCTCCAGGGACTAGTATGGCCTCTTAGGTACCTTTGTATTAATCCCATTTAAGTTTTTTAATTATTCTCTTTTGTTTCCTTTCCTTTCCTTTTCTTTTGTTTCTTTCTTCTTTTTGAAACAGGGTTTCACTATGTAGCTCTGGCTGTCCTGGAACTCGCTCTGTAGACCAGGCTGCCCAGAATTTACAGAGATCTGCCTGCCTCTGCCTCCTGAGTGCTGGGATTAAAAGCGTATACCACTGTGCCTGTCTGTAAATTATTCTTTATGCCTGCATGTATATCTTTCTGCCTGGTAAAAAGACAAACACTTTGATGTTTATGTAGCAGCATAATCTTTGACCTAAAAATTCATTTTCCTTATGATTTTAAAAGAAACTAATGCAGTTTAGGATCCAGCATTCATAGTAGTTGGAGATGCCCTACCTGGTTGAATGCATAGCTGATGTTTGGCCACAGCTTCTACTTCAGAGAGTCCAGTATACAGTGAAGTAGTATGTCTCCCAGGTAATGTTTTCCACAGCATACTATAGGTGTGTGTGTTATACATCTATATTGTATGTTATTTGTCTTTATGCACATATGTGTATGTTTAGAAGCCAGAGGTCTGTCAGGTGTCTTCCTCTATCATTCTCTACCTCATTTTGCAGGGTCTTGCTGTGGGGTGGTCTTTCTATATCTGTGAATATGTGTTGCTCTCATTGGTAGATAGATAAAGCTGATTTGACCTATAGCCAAGCAGAATATGGCTAGGTGAGAGGGCCAAACTGAATAGAGGTAGAAGAAAGCATGGACCCACCTCTACACGATTAAAGAATTATGAGAAGAATGATCCTCTTGACCCAGAAGCCATAGTATGCATTACTAGGTTTGAATGACTATGTAGATTCAGTTAGTACATGTCCATCTGTCTCATGGGGTGCCCATACCATTTCTGATTAGACATTCCTGGAAGACCACTGATTTTTGGCTGCCAAGAAGATCCCAACATGACTCTTGTAACTTCTGAGAGCTGTGCTTCAATTCCATGCCTTATTGACAATTCCATGCCTATATGACACCAGTGGGATAGGGTAGGACAGAGAAAAGCCTCCATTTACATATGGCATTCCAACATGGAGCTGAAATTTTCACATAAAACCTGAAAAAGCTTAAAAGAAGGTTCTAAATCCACGAAAACAGAGCCAGACACAGCTTCCTAGTCTCACAGCCTCAGGCCAATGGTAGCACAGAGACTGGACTCCCAACAACTGCCTGTGAGGTGGGTCAGGCCACCAACCACCATGTGCTAAGCCACATGGTGGGCTCCCGCAGCCTCTCACAGGGCCACAGTACAGAGAGGCTTCTCCCAGCCACTGCCTTAAGCTGCTAGCGCAAGCTCCACCAGCATGCTGCATGGTAGGTTTGGAATTCTGCTCATGCAGACAAAAAAAGGATTATTGATACACAGTAAAAACAGGTTCAGACAGAAAAAAAACCCTCTAAACAGGCTACAGTGTGTTTAAAATATACATAGGCTTGGGAGAGAAAAAAGAAGGTATAGACAGTCAAAAAGAAACAGTTTTAAAATAATAAAGTCCTTAAAAGGGGAGTAAAGGAATGTTTTTAAAAGGCCACATAAAGATGGAAAATACATGGAGAGTCTGGATACTGTATGTTAGTATGTTGTCTTTGAATTGTCTGACTGCTGAGGAAGGAGCAACAGCTGCTAAGAGACATTTGATTATAAATGTTGCTGGATTAATCCAACCTATATATTTAAAAAATGTCTTGACTTCAAAATTTAAGTCAAAAGATATGTTACTTTGGGAAAGAGGTTCTGCTTTTATTGCCACAGGAAACAAGAGGCTGTGGATTTGTTCCAGGTTAATATGGATCAGGTTTGAACAAGGGAGACCTCCTGAACCTTGGTAGGTGATGTCTATCAACAAAAATTATAGCTGGTCTTCCCAGGACTTGGCCATTATTTCAAATTTTCTCAGGTTCCCTATAAGATTACTGATATAGACATATAGGATATAGATATGATAGGATAAAAGGGTAGATTGTTGAACCTACTTTTAAAGAGCAACTTGTTTAAAATGTTTTACATTGATATGGATTTTAGTTTATTGATACAAATTTAAAGTTAATTTTGTTATACTATATGTATATTTCTACTCTTGTTTGAGATATTATGTTTATGTAACTCATTTAGATTGTAATGGATTATTAATAAATACAGTTTAATAATTATTCTTCTATGATAGCTAAACTTGTAGCCATGTTAGTTAAGTTTCCTAGGTAAACATAGATATATTTCAGATAGATAGGTAATCTTTAAACACTTCAAAAACCTACAGAATATGGCATTTAAAATGTTTTAAAAATTTAGACTTTCTGGACAGTGAGACATGTCTGCTCCTGGCAGCACCAATACTTCAGAGAGGAGGATGGGCATCAAAGACACTCTATATGGAGTTTATCTTCTTCTTGGCAAAAATAGCCATTTGGGCAAGAAACTGTTCTTGCCTGGACTGTTTGCATCAACTGGACATGCAGGACCCATAGGAAGGTGACCACTGAACTTCGCTTGGCAAAATGGTACTTCAGGTTCCTGCTTCACAGAGAAAACTGCCAGACTTCTACAGGACACAAAAAGAAGTGACTGGGAGACTCTAGACCTGTGGGCTGAAGATAGATGTCCCAACTTTACAGAGGAACTTTGGATGACTATCCAGGCTGCCAGCTGTCTCTGTCTACTCTTGCAAGACTCCCGAAAGTTGCTTGAGTCCTTCTCCCATTTCTCAGGTAATATTATATCCTTCTGAGGTCTTTAATGTAGTTGAAGACTAGATAGTTATAATTTCCTTAGTCATGATAAAAGATGAGTTAGATATGAAACCTTAGACTCACAAAAATAGGATAGATAGAATATCTTCTTTAATTTTGTCAAATACAAATAGACTAGATATTATAAATAGACTAGATATTGCAACTATAATTCTTGCTTGATAAATGTTCTGTTATATGTAATTTTACTATGTAAAAGTTAAAACCTTCCCTTAAAAAAAAAAGAATAGGGGAAGTGCTGGGGATGCTGTAAATGTGTTGCTCTGATTGATTGATAAATAAAATGCTGATTGGCTAGTAGCCAGGCAGGAAGTATAGTGTAGGTGGGGTAAGGAGAGAGGAGAATTCTGGAAGGCTGAGTCAGAAGAAGCTGCCAGCTGCCACCACCATGAGAAGCAAGATGGTACCAGTAAGCCACAAGCCATATGGCAACTTATAGATTAATAGAAATGGGTTAATTTAAGATATAAGAACTAGGTAGCAAGAAGCCTGAGCCATTAGGTCAAACAGTTTAAATAATATAAACATCTGTGTGTTTATTTGGGTCAGAGTGATTGCAAGCCTGAGCAGGACTAGAGAAAACTCCCACTACAGATTACCAGCGCCCCCAGTCAATAGAAAGTAGTCTAGAGAACTATGCTAAAATTCTCAAAGTATTATTTATGAATGTTTGTTTTCATTTAAGGGAGGGTGGTTACAAATTGTTATTGGTAGTAGTCAGTCTCTTTCTAAAAGGATAATAATCTCTAAATGTTTTACATTGGTATGGATTTTGGTTTATTGATACAAATTTAAGGTCAATATTGTTATACTGTATGCATATTTCTACTCTTGTTTAAGGTATTATGTTTATGCATCTCATTTAAAATGTAATATATAATTAAAATACAGATTTATAGTCATCTATAATAGTCAAACTTATATGGCCATATAAGTTTGACTATTATAGTTAAGTTTTTTTAGGTATACAAAGATATATTTCATGAGATAGGTAATCTTCAAACACTTCAAAGACCTACAGAATATTGCATTTAAAATATTTTAAGAACTTAGACTTTTCTCAACAGTGAAACACATCTGCTTCTGGCAGGATCAATTACTTTAAAGATGATGATGGGCATTGAAGAAACTCATTATGGATTTTGCTTTCAATGTGGCAAGGCTAGCCATTTGGACAAGAAGCTGCTCTTTCCTTGATGGTTTGACAGTATGCTGTATAAACTAGACATGCAGGACCCACAGGAAAATGACTGCTAAACTTTGCCAAAACAAGGCAGTATGGTCCTTCAGGTTCCTGCTTCACAGAAGAAACTGCCAGACATTCTGCAGGACACAGAGAAAAGTGACTGACAAACTGACAGAATAGACAGGACAGTCCTTCAAATTTCTTGTTTCACTAAAAATGACTGACAAACTGACAGAATAGACAAGACAGTCCTTCAAATTTCTTGTTTCACTAAAAATTCTAATAGATACTCTAGGACTATAGGATGAAGATGGATGCCCCAATGTTGTTACCAAAGAACTTTGGGTGACTGTCCAGGCAGCCAGATGTCTCTGTCATTTCTAGAATTTTTGAAGTTGCTTGTGATACACTTCCTGTTTACAAAGGTAATATTATATCCTTCTGGGGTCTCTGATAGAGTTGAAGACTAGATAGTTCTAATTACAGTCTTCCTTAGTTATGATAAAAGCTAAATTAGATACAAAACTTTAGACTCACAAAGATAGGATAGATGATGGAGTATTTTCTTTAATTTTGCCTAATACAAATATACTAAATATTGATTATTACTTGATAACTTTTGTTGTATATAATTTTACTATGTTAAAGTTAAAACCTTTCTTTTTGATTAGACAGAAAAGGGGAATGCTGTGGGATAGTCTTTCTGTATGCTGTGAATATGTGTTGCTCTCGTTGGTGGATAAATAAAGCTGATTTGGCCTATAGCCAGCAGACTATAGCTAGGTGGGAAAGCCATAGTGAATAGAGAGAGAAAAAGGGGCAGAGTTGACCGACTAGCCAGCTGCCCAAGAAGCGAGCAGACCAGTAACACCACAGTCACATGGCAATACATAGATTAATAGAAATGGGTTAATTTAAATTATAACAGCTAGTTAGTGATAAATCTGAGCCATTGGCCAAATATTTATAATTGATATAAGCCTCTGAGTGATTATTTGGAAATGGCCATGGGATGGGGCAGGACAGAGAAAAGCCTCCCTTTACATAGTCTTTCTCTGTACTCTCACTGATTTGGCTTAGATTGGATTGCTAACAAGCCTCAAGAACCTCCCCAGCACTTGGGTTAAAAACACAAGCAATTCTGGGGGCTCAAACACAGGTCCTCATCTTACATAGCAAAGCAATTTGCCAGTTGAGCCATTTCCCCAGCCCCACAGTTTTTGTATCAAGCATTATAGGAGTTAAAAGTCGGCATTTTTAGAAAAGCTTCCATGTTCTTAGACTGCAGGCGGCTTACCTAGGCAGTGGGGAAGCACTCCCAAGAATTTTCTGGTTCTGCACATACAAGGCTCAGGCTCATCCTAAGTTGAGTTGGAGTAGGAGTTGAGACAATGAAGGCAGAAGAGCTTTCCCAGCTAAATGAGTGTTTTCCTTCAGCAAGAGGCTGAAAGAAAATCCAAGAGTACTCTGATGGCCCAGAGAAAGGGATTTGACAGCTTGGGGAGTGGCTAAGAGAGGATAGCTTTTAAGTCATGTGACTTGTGGAGGGGTGAGGACTCATAGAGAGTTGGGCTGGGCAGGTAAGTGCTCCTGTGCAGGAAGATGGTCTGTGGACTAGGTTCCAGCAAGCTGATATCCAGGCTTGCTTTCTGTATGTTTTCCTTGAGCCCATAGAAATGCCTGTGACAGTGGCAATGGTCTTAGGAATACAAAATATATTTGTTCCATAACTCTTGCCTCTGCATTAGAAAGTGTGATGAGTAATCATTGCCAACTTGACTGGATTTAGACTCACCTATGAAACATACCTCTGATCTTAATATATGTGAGGGAACTTCCAAAGAGGTTTAACTGAGAAGGGAAAAGACACCCTGAATGTGGGTGGCACCATTCCATGGACAGGTGCCTGGACCAAATGAAAAAGAGAAAGTGAGCTGAGTACTAGCATACATCTCTTCCTGCTTCCTGACTATGGAAGCAATGTGACCAGCCACCTCCTGTCCCTGCCAGCATGCTTCCTCTGCCATGACTGTATCCCTTTTTAAACCACAAGTTCAACTATGGCTTTCTAAAGTTGCTTCTTCAGGTATTTGTCACAGCAACATACAGAAAGCAACGACAGTAACAATGTCAATGGACGACTGGTTTATCCTAATCTTGACTGTGAAGGTGACCAAAAATTGCAAGTGAAGGGCTGAGGTACAATAAGTGCAAGCAGAGGAGCAGTATCCACCCAGGTCAATGATGCCCTGGAAACGTTGGTTGCTTGTCCCCCAGGAAACTGGCAAACCATGATCCTTGAATGACAAGAGGATTGGATCCCACTGAGGGAGTTCATAGATACCCTGACCTCTCTGAGCTTTCAACTCCACCTTCTGCCTCACTCAAAACATGCCTGGAAAGCACTTATCCTGAGCCTACATTGTGCCCTCTTCCTGGAATGCTCTGTCCCTAAATATCTACATGGCTCAGTCTCTCTCCTCCTCCAAGGCTTTCTTCTAAGAGTGCTTTCCTTCACTGACTAGCCAAGAATACACCCAAGGCAAGGCACTCCCCTGCAAACATGAGGATCTGAGTTTGGATCTCCAGAATCCATGTAAAAATCTTGGCCTCTGTAATTCCAGTGATGGAGAGGAGGGAGGCAGAGACAAGTGGATCCTGGAAACTTGCTGGGATCTACTTAGCCGACTTGGCCAAGTTACAAGTCAGTAAAAGACCCTGTCTCAAACAAAAAGTGGGAAGTCCCTAAAGAGTGACAGGAGATTATTCTCTGACCTCTATACACACGTACAGACATGTGCACATATACCCACCAACTCCTGCAAACACAATGCTCACCCTCCTGCCCTGTTTTTTCTTCATTGTCCTTCTCATCTTCCAATACATATCAGTTCCACAGGTTGCCTGACCCTCCTCTTCAGAGCGTAAGCTTCATGAGAACAAGAGGTCTTGTATCTTTTGGTGACTTGTGCTTCCCCAACAGCTAGAACACATCCTGGCATATAGCTCCAATAAATATTTGTCAGATGCATGAGTGAAGATGACAGCATCTAGACTCTATAGATGGAGTGCTTTGAAAAAAACATCTGTCTGGAAATAAGTTGATATATACATTACACAGCAACTGAGAACCACAATTGGGTAAATGAAGTGGGAACAGGTTTGCAATGAGTGATGGATCACTCATGTTCCCATGTTGGACTGAGACAGTATTTATCAAGCTATATAGAGCTGGCTGTTTTAAGGTGGTGTTTCATAGCAGCATGGGAAGTAGAGGCCTTCCTTCAATGTCTGTTCTTAATTTTATCTTCAAATGTATTTTCAAGTATTTTGAGAATAAAACATATATCCAGATATAGGATATATTAAATTTGAATATATTAGAAACTCCTGGTATCTAATACTGTCAGGTTAACCCACTTTTAAAAGACAGAGCCTGGGAATAAAGATGATTTTGCCATTTCCATGAATATATTTGGGCTTCTTAGAATATGTTCATAAAGGGTTGTTGTGAGGTGGCACTCCTTGTTTGTCACATTTATTTGTGATAAGTAATGCAAGCAATTAGATCAGTAGAGCGATGCTTTGTTGTAAAAATAAAAACAAATAAAAGCCAAACAGTTTTCTATTTCTCTTCTTCCTTTCCTCCTTTCCCCTTTTCTTCCTCTTCTTTTCTGTTCTGAGACAGGATCACACTTTGTATTTTTGCCTGGCCTAGAACTCACTACATAGATCAAGGTGGCTGGGCATGGTACTGTTTTCTTGTAATCCCAGTACTGTGGGAGGAGAGACTGGCAGATCCCTAGGGCTTGCTGGTTAGCTCTCCTAGCCTACTTGGTGAGCTCCAGTACAATGATTGACTCTGTCTCTAAACAAAACCTGAGTCGTGGAACCTAAGGTTCCTAAGGTATTGTCCTCTGGTCTCTACATGTGTGTTTTCACACAAGCCTGTGCAACTATATTCAGTTGTGCTGGCACACATATTTGAGCATTTGTGTACACACACACACACACACACACACACACACACACACGCACACGCACACGCACACGCACACGCACACATCAAATAAAATAATGTTTTGTGCCTTTGCCCTCCTTGAACATGTAGGTATCAGTTTCCCGTTCATTCTCACAGCTTCTGGGCACATCTGCTCAGCCTAGTTTTTAAAATCAGTATCTTGTCAGAACTCCAGGCTTTCTAAGCCCACTTAGTTGCAAAGCTATAAATATAAGCTGTTCCCACAAGCTGCGCGCCACCACAACCTGTTGCCCTCATTCTGGACTTGTTTTGGTTTACACACCACACCCCACAGGTTACCTCGTGATTCCACAGCTCCTTTACATGTGAACTTGGTCTCTGCCTCTGTAGCCCATCTCTCTGGTGGATTGCTTGAGGCTTTCCTCCAGATGAGCTTGGATTCAGCTCAGATAGTCTGAAGCAGCTGCTGCTACGATCTAACCCTTCATGATCACCTCATGTCAAGAATGGGGGGCACACCATCCTGTGGTTTCCCTGCAGATCCCACCCTCTTTCATTTCTCCTTTCTGAGTTTTTTCATGTGTGTTTGCATGTTCACGTATGTGCAAGTGTTCATGTATGTGTGTGTGCATGTGGAGGTCAGAGGACAACCTTTGGGTGTTGTTCTTAAGGCACTAGCCTTTTAACTGAGACAGATTCTTTCATTGGCCTGGAGCTTGCTGGGATGACAAGCTAGTGTCACCACACCAGGCTGGCTGACAAGACAAAAACCAAACCAAAACAAAAAACGGATTCTGGGGATTGAACTCAAGACCTCACATGTGCATGGTGAGCACTGTACCAACTAAGCTATTTCCTGTTCTTTTCTGTGCCCCTCTGAAGAACTGAAGGTCAGATGTACATTTGAGGCTTGGGGATGGGGTGTCTAGGCAGTCCCAGGCTTCAGCTGGGCACAAGGAGTTTCTGCATCCTGCTGGGAGGTCTGAGGGAAGGAGACAAGCTGTAGCCACGACCACCACCATTTTCACAACTTCAGAACAATCTGGATTCTTGGGTTTTTTTCCTAAAGAGGGAGTATGGGAATACATATGATTTATAATGTAAATAATATACAGTGACAGGATGTGGATGAATAAAAGATGAGTAAATAAAAGCATGGAAATAAAGAAGCTTCCCATCTTGGCCCTGTGCTAAGCAGTGAGGCAGGCGGTGGAAGTATACCTACAGGACAGGATGCAGTGGCTACTGCCTCAGTGTTCCTCTCAGAAGCCTGGACAGCCTCCCACCCACCAGTCCCCACCCCTAGAGTCCGCTGTCCTCAGCATACCCCATATTAGGGTGCTGATCTCTTCGTGCTGGAACAGTCATGTGCCCAAGAAAAGCGGGGCAGATATTTCCAGACAGTGTGCCAGCTTTTCTGCCTGCTGCCAACTTTGAAGCTCAGTTTCCCCCTATATAAGCGAGGAGATTAGACTAGATGCTCTCAAGTCCTTTCATAGAGCTTCCACGGTCTCTCCTATCAAGAGGTCAGGACAAAACGCAATGTATTTCTGATACTCAGTTTTCTCCTGCATGAAATGTGCAGTTCTGATTGGAAGTCTCAGGCTGCTGTCCTTTTCTACTATCCCACTAGGTGTCTCTGTGTTGGTATGTGTGTGTGTGTTGTGTTGATGTGAGATACATAGCTGTCTTTACATGTTCATGTATGAGCATGTGTGCATGAAAGTGCACAAGCATGCATGTCTGTACATGTGGAAGTCAGAGGTCAATGTCAGTATCTTCCTCAGTCTCCACATCATCATCATCATCATCATCATCATCATCATCATCATCATCATCATCATCATTTTGAGACAAGGTCTCTGTCTGAACCTAGAACTCTCTAATTCAGCTGGGCTGACTGGCCAGTGAGCTCCAGGGATCCTCCTGGATCTATTCCCCTCCAGTGTTGGAATGACAGTCATGGAACAACATGCCACTTCACCTGTCTTTTTTACATGGGTGTTGGATGTGTGAACTCAGGGCCTTGTGCATGTTCGGAAACCATTTTACTGATTGAATCATCTCTCCATCCTCTCCACTATGTGGCTTTGACTTCCCCAATTAGTTCCCTAAGTTTTCAAATAGATGCACAGGTCCCCAACCCCACCTTTGCTTCAGAGCGACTCTGGACTTGTCCAACCTAGTCCACTGGGACTGCAACCCTTGAGTAGACTAGAGTCAGTACATGCATGTAGCTTTCACTCCAGACCTCCATCAGGTTGGGCTCTGTGACTCCTTCTCTCCCATGCTCCATGCATAACAGAGAGCAGCACCCCTACCCTAAAGACACCTCTACTCCACAGCCTCCCTGCAATAGCCCTCAGCAATCCTGTGACAAGCCCCTGCCTCTGTGCCTGTACCTCTGTGATGGTCTGTCCTTAGGAGTAACTACCTAAAGTGGGGAGTCAGGAGAGAACCCAAAGGGATTGGCTCCCCCAAGGAGGTGTGAGAGCGTTCTTGGGAGGCCAGAAGAGGCAGGCAAGGCCAATCTCAGTGCAGCTTTGGGAGCACTCCTCTTTGTCCCCAGCAGATGGCAGTGTGTATATGGCGATGGTTTGGGATCATTGGATGAGAATTTTGTAGGCTGCAGGGAGGAATGGAATCACTGCTCATCTTATCAAAGAACCGGTAGTCATACATGGGTCATTTGTCCATATATATATATATATATATATCACCCACTATGTGTGTGCTCTGCTGAAGAGAGCCTTATCCAGGAGCTCCGTAGCCAACATGGCTAGCCCCTTCCCTCTCTCCAGATGGTCCAGTTCACTCTGCTCTGCTCTGTATTCTCAGGTTCATGAGGCCCTGGATGGCAGACAGACCTGACCCTAAGTCCTCATGGCACCCGCATACCAGGGAACCCTACCTGCTACCTGGCTAGCTCTACTGCTACAACAGTGGCTCCATTCTCAAGTTAAAGTTGCTTTGTGATAACTCTCTTCAGCACATTCAACTCTATGTCATGACCCTGTAGTGATGGGAAAACTGCCTGCACCACTTAGTTTGAATTGTCAACTTGTCACACTCTTAGACTCATATGAAAAGATAGTCTCAATGATGGATTTCCCAGATCAAGATGATGTAGGGGAGTCTCTTGATTGCATTATGATCATGGGAAAACCCAGCCTAAAAGTGGAGCCTGAGTTTGGACCCTTGACTTCTTAAAAGTAGAGATGGTGAGCTGAGTAGGAAGCATGTACTCATTCATTTCTCTCTGTTCTTGATTGGATCTGACTATCTACTTCAAGACCCTGCCATGACTTCCTCAAGTGACAGACTGTAACCTCCAATTGGAAGCTAAATAACCCTCTTTCCCCTTAAAGTTGCCTTTGTCAGGGTATTTTTAATCACAACAAAATGAAACTAGAACACTGCCCATGCCCACAATTGTACCCTGAAGAATAGTGTCTGGAACAGCAGCTCTTGTCCACCCCACATCCTGAGTCCCAGATCCTCCCATCCCTGGAGCCTGAAACATGAGCCCCTATGAAGGCAGAAGGCCACACTTCTGGTTGTGTCTATGAGAACATTTCCAGACAAGTTTAACTAAGGAGAGAAGATCCATCCTGACTGTAGACAGCATCATCCCGTGAGACTGAGTATGGAGGAGATAGCTAGCTGAGCACCAGCATCCATCTCTCCCTGTTTCCTGAGTGGGGATGCAGCGCAGTCAACCATCTCACACTCCCAATGCCATATTTTGTCCACCACAGATGACTGTACTGCCTGAACTGTAAGCCAGAGAGGAATAGAGGGGAAGGGAGAACTCCCTTAAGTTGTTTTTGGCCATGTGTTTGCACAGCAGTGAGATAAAGGTAACTAATACAGTCCCACCCCACCCCAGTCTGGGATTCAGGATTTCAGGTTCAAACTGACTTGACAGCCCTGTTTAACCCAGGAGGAAGCAGCCAGTGGGGTCCCAGATCTTCAGCTAGCCTGCACCAAGAAGAGACACTCTAGCTTGTGCCTGCTGTCACTTTTGCCACCAATCACTGCCCCTTGGCAATTTTCAGATGTCCATTGTAGTATCATAGGGTTAGCTAGAGCTGTGGAGTGGAGTGCCTACTTCTGTGAGCCTCAGTTTCCTCTTTACAGCATGAGTCTTAGAAGTATATACCACAAAAGTTGTGAGGCATTGGATGAGCCTCTGCAGAGGGAAGCTGCTCTGCTCTTGGTGAATGCTGACTCACGAAGATTGATAAACAGAGCAGGAAGGGTAAATTTCTAGGTCAGCCTGCCTCAGGCCTCTTATTTCAGAAAAGTAGAGGCTGGGACCGGGGTAGAATTCCATCAGCATCACTACCATGGAAACAGAAGGTTGATCATGGCAGCTATCCCTTGGTCACCCTCTATGGACCTCTGAGAAGTGGGATTTTAGGCTGAGTTCTGGTTCTGCATTGGCCCTGAGATAGACTCCAGGTTGAGTTGGTCCAGAGGGAATGTTGAAGATCACACTACTTAAAGGCAATGTAATTGAGGCAAGGCCTGACAGATAACAAATAGTCAAAACTAATGTGTAAATGCACACTATGCTTTCGTGTCTGTAATTGTCTCATAGACCTGCTGGTTGGGAATCTTTTGAAATAGGAAGGAGACAGGAGACAAGGGCTCCAGTTCTTACATGTCTTACTTCCTGTTTCTGTCCAGCACTGGTGACCTTGGGTACTCTCCTTTGTGGGATCCTATTTTCTCATTTACAAATGTGACAGGGTGATAAGCTTCTCTGGCTCTGAAACCACTGGGTCCTAACAGGAGAAGTTAGGAGAAACTGAGAATACACAGCATCCTTTCTAGTGTAGAATGGAGGTTTTTGTAAATGGTGACAGCTTCTCCTAGTATGAATTGACAACCGGTTTTTAAAGAGTATTTCCCCGTGGAAGGGAGAAAAGTATTATGGGCAGGCTCAGGAGTGACTGTGAGATCTGAAGGTTGTGGTGTAGGTGCTTTCTGATGGCCCTGAAAGTCTTTGCTCCTAGGTCTGTCTAACCAAGACTTGAAAAGGAACTAAGAACATAAGAAGCTTCACAGATGGGCAGTGTTGGGGTTTATCTGCCTTTGTATCTATGAGGAGATATGGTTCTGTGTTACTGGGAGCTTTGCCATGCAAGGAGTAGTATTATTTGGATCAACCAAAGCATGGGAAGTGAATAAGCAGGGAGTCTGAGTATTCAGAAACCCAAGGACAGGACATTGGCCTGGGTGAAAACTGGTTTCTGATCCTGGTGGCTGAGAGACCTTAGCAGCAGGCACTCACAGTCCTTGTTGTCCTGTCCTTAACCCAGTGGATCCATAGACCCTGTGTCTGCTATTCCACCACTAGTTATTATCACTCACAGCTTCTTAGTTTCAGCTTGCCATAACCTGCATGGGCCTTCAGGACTCAAACCCAGACCTTTTCTGTAAGACCTTTGTCAATGCATCTTTTAACCATCTAGTCCTGCTATAAAATTCATTTTATCATTTCCAAAAGAAACATCTCCAGTCAGATACCAGGTTCCCATCCAATTAATTATGCTGGGGGACAGCATAGTACACTTGTTTCCTGAAGAAGACACTATCAGGCTTCTTGATGACAAGTAAGGAGGCTACCATAATTTGAGCAAGTGTGCCTTTACAAGGGGGTCTAAGGGACAAATGGGAGCTGTATCCTATTTGTAATGCCTTGGCAAGTCATGCTCTTTTGTGTAGGACTCTATCAGCCCAGAGGAAGAAAGGGACAGTATTGTGCAGAAGAGAAATGGTCCTATTATGTGTCAACTAATGATCATAATCTTTTTATTACTTAGGAGAGTTCACTTTATGTCTTCCCCATTTTATCCTGTATTGGCTGGCATTTTTGCTGCATAACAAACCACAGTCCCCTAAAGTGTGTCTTCTAGTGATAACTATTTTTTCTTGTGAGTCTATGGGCTAGATGGGTGGCCAGTCTGACACCTTGTTTGGTTCATCTACTCTTAGCTTCTTCATGGTGACTCGGATGGGGGCATAATGATCCAGGATGGCATTATTCAATGGCTCAAAGTTCTAGAAGCGAGCTGAATTTAAGTTGGGGACTGTAGGTTCCCCCATCAATTAGCAACCTAACCTGACCTTAGACACATGGCCTCTTGCATAAGCCCAGCTTTGAAACCTGTCCTGGAACTCACTTTGTAGACCAGGCTGGCCTCGAACTCACAGAGATCCCCCTGCCTCAGCCTCCAGAGTGCTGGGATTAAAGGCATTCACCACCACTGCCTGGCTTTTCTGCCATATTCTTTTGGACAAGTCTTCAAACCTTTCTAGATTCAAAAGTTAGTAATCTTGACAGGGTGTTCCATGCCACACTGCAAAAAGGGGGGGAAAGAAGATTAACTTGCAGCCACATCTGCAATCTGTCACCTACCACCAGCGTGTCCATGATGTTTTGTCACTGGTAGGGAAGAGGTGGCTGAGGGGACTTGAGCTTTGCACATGGATTTGATATTCTGAGATGAGGGCTCAGCTGGATAAGGAGTTTGGGAAAGACATCATGCAGATAATTTTCACTAAGAGTCCCTATCTTTGCCCTCGTGATTGATATAAGATAAATCCACATAGATTTATGCTCCCTAGATCACCCTCTTAGCCAGCATCAAGGAAGAAGCAGGAGGTTCAAAAAGCCGTGGAAAGGGACCACTCCATATTCTGAACTCCCATCTTCTCTATCACCTTCCATGTACATATGACTCTGATTTGTATCATCGTGCTGGTATGTTTTCTGTTGCTGTGATAAAGACCATGAGCAAAAGCAACTTGGGAAGGAAAGGGTTCATTTCTTCAATTACCTTACATTCCATCATGAAGAAAGTCAGGGCAGCAACTCAAGGCAGGAACTGAACTAGAGGCCATGAAAGAACACTAGCTTGCTCTCCATTTTACTCAGTTTCCTTAAAAAAAAAAAAAAAAAAAAAAAGAGATTTATTTATTTATTTATTTATTTATTTATTTATTTATTTATTATGTATATAGTGTTTTGCTGGCATATATTCCCTCATGCCAGAAGAGGGCATCAGATCTCATTATAGATGGTTGTGAGCCACTATGTGGTTGCTGGGAATAGAACTCAGGACTTTTGGAAGATCAACCAATGCTCTTAACCTCTGAGCCATCTTTCCAGCACCACCACCCCCCACCCCAGTTTCCTTTTTTATACAATTCAGGACCATAGGCCCAGAGGTGGCACCACCCAAGATGGACTGGGCCATCCCACATCAATCATTAATCAAGACAATGCTACACAGACTTTCCTGTTATGGAATAATCTTTTTGTACACTGTGAAAATGTGTCACTGTTATTGGTTTAACAAAAAGCTGAACAGCTGATAGCTAGGCAGGGTTTCCAGACACGGAGGATCCTGGGAAGAAGGGAGTCTCCAGTCAGACAGAGAGGGGCAAGACATGCAGGAGGACAGGTAAATGCCACAAGCCACATGGCAACATGTAGATGAATAGAAATGGGCTAATTTAAGTTATAAGATAATAAGAGCTAGTTAGAAACAAGCCTAAACTATCAGCTAAGATTTCATAATTAATAATAAGTTTCCATGTCATGATTTGAGAGCTGGCAAGTAGGACAGAATAATCTGTCTACAGTTTCCTGTAGGCAATCTGATGGAGACAATCCCTCAACTGAGATTCACTCTCTCCTTGTGTCAAGTTGACAGAAACTAACCAGTACAATCCTCAAACTACCTGGCAGCCCTTGCCCATAGAAACAACCTTCTCCATGACCCTTATCCAAGCTATGCTACCTATAAATTCTTACTTTCTATTATTTTCTCATCTAAGCTTATGTCCTCCTGATTCTATATATTGGATTTTTTTTCTCTAATTGCACCTGGCAGTTTCTCATGCCCCCCTTTCTCTGGAAGGTTTTCAGCTTCCTCCTGGCATAGTCTTCCTCTTCCCTCCACTAATCCGCTACATTGACTGTTTGGCCAAAGCACTCAACTCCACTGACCTCCATTTTCCATTCTACTGTTAGCAAACTTCCAGCAACCATTTTTTTTTTTCTGTCTCTGCATACAGGGAGCTAAGTGCTACTAAGAACAATTGCCCAGGCACAAGAATCAGAATCCTACAAATTTTGGCATCATTTCCGTCAGATCCTTGACACTGCCCACTCCTCCTGCTCTTGGTCTCCAGCATCTCTGTCTCCTGCTTTTCACAGAGACTATTTCAGAATGTATCCCCCTCTCCTCTCGTCTCCCGCAGCATCGCCTGCCACTCTACTCATTATTAAAAAGAAACCCTAAGAAATGGAAGCCTTTCTGCAGGAAATCGTTTCAAGCTCTTCTCTATCAGTAGCACATTGCAGCCTCTCCCTGGCTGTGACTCTGACACCAAATAGTTCTCAAATTGCAGCTTTTTCTTTTTCTCCTGGGTGAGCCACTTCAAAGTTATACCCACCACCAACTACCTGTCTAGGTTCAGCCTAGAGGAAAATGTAGCTGCTACCTGAGGTACATGGAGGTCTGGGTGCCATATCAGGGTCTCCGATCAAGGCAAGAAAAGAGCAAGTTAAATCAGAACTCATTTTGGGAAAAATCAAAGTCACAGGACAAGCTCTCAGAGTCTAAAAGAACAGGAGAGGGATCGGAGTTGGGGTTGTGAGACAGGAGCTGGGTCACAGGAAACAGTGTCAGGAAGTGAGGAGAAAGAAAGAACAAGAAAAGAGGGAATCTAGGTGGTTTCTGGAGGTAGCCTTGGAATATGCAGATAATCCTGCTTTAAATGACTTATGCCAAAAGAACAGAGCTATAGATTGCCTTAAATGTGTGAAGGATGGAGGCCATAAACCTCCTTTATGGGGAGATCATATTTTCCCAGAGCAAATGAAATTATTCTACAGGAAAAAAGGAGTATGGGGGGGGGGACCGGAAATGCTCCAAGATTCCATCTTCTTTGCAGGTCCAATGTATTCCTTGATGTCCTACCATAAGCTGTCTGTGGTACCAAGATTCTACAGTCCTGTTCTGAGTTGGGAGAAATAGGGGGGAAGAGGACTGAGCCTGGGTACTATGATGGCTGTCACCCAGAACAAGTCTTGGCACATAGCAGGATTTCAGGCAACATTTGAATGAGGAATGATTCAGATACTCTGAGATTGTCTGGAAGACAGTTTATGCATCTGTTGCTTTCTTCCACACAGGGAAGGCTGTCTTGGACCCTGGCTCTTTGAGCAGATGCTAAAGGCCAGATGAGTGGTCCCTAGTGTCACCATACCACAGCCATCATGTCAGAATCATAGATCTCCTGTCCTGCCACTCCATCCCATCCCATTGGACGGTGTGCTTTGAATGGGGAATTCTGGACTAGGAATTAAGCAAAAGTGCCCTGGTTCCTTTACTATCAATGATTCATTAAGTAAATTTGGGAGGCTCATCTACCCATGAGACTTCAGTTACCTCGTGGGATAGTTGTATGAACCAGACTTCTGTCACTTTAATGAAGGACCTGAGATTATTAATTTATAAAAGGCAAGGTTTATTTACTTCTCAATTTTGGAGATTCCTTTCCCTGACTGAGTGGTCTCATTGCTTCAGGCCTTGGATCATGGTACCTGAATACAGTGACCTGACATGTGTGGCAGACAAAACCATGTCATGAGCCAGGAAGCAAGCAGAAAGGAAGATGAGGGATTCATATCCTACAGTTCCCCAAATCACTGATGTACCCCAGGTGACCTAAGGACCTCTCATAATGCCCCCTCTCCTACAGATCCATAGCATCTCCTAATAATAACACTCTGAGAACCAAGCCTTTAACATGTGGACCTTTAGAGGAAGTCAACATCCAAACTAGAGCAGTAATTATCTTTTTAAAATGAAGTTATTACAAGATTAAATGAGATAATGAATCAAAAGAGCTTTGTGTATCATACAGCTCCTGTATGTTGCATGAGGATATTACTTTACTGGGGATAATAGTTTATCTTTTATTATTTATTTGGGGTATGAGTGTGGGGTGTTTTTTGGTGGAGGGGCACGCCCCCCCTCCTCTCTCTCTCTCTCTCTCTCTCTCTCTCTCTCTCTCTCTCTCTCTCTCTCTCTCTCTCTCTCTGTGTGTGTGTGTGTGTGTGTGTGTGTGTACAGAGGTCAGAGGAAGATGTTGGGTGTCCTTCTCTATGAGTATCTGTCTCATTCCCTTTCAGAAAGATCTCTCACTAAACCTGGAGTTAGGTTGGCAGACAGCAAAAGTCCCAATCCCATCTATGTCCCCCACCTAGTACCAGGGTTATAGGCATTTCTACAGTAACACCTAGATTTTTTTTAAAAAGATTTATTTATTTATTATGTATACAGTGTTCTGTCTGCAGATCAGAAAAGGGTTCCAGATCTCATTACAGATGGTTGTGGGCCATCATGTGGTTGCTAGGAATTGAACTCAGAACCTCTGGAAGAACAGCCAGTACTCTTAACTGTTGAGCTATCTCTCCAGCCCCTAGGTTTTTTTTTGTTTTGTTTTTTGTTTTTGTTTTATTTCAAGGCAGGGTTTCTCCGTGTAGTTTTTGGTACCTGTCCTGGATCTCTTTTTGTAGACCAGGCTATCCTTGAACTCACAGAGATCTGCCTGGCTCTGCCTCCCACGTGCTGGGATTAAAGGTGTGCACCACTGCCACCCAAACACCCAGCTTTTTAAATAAGTGATAGGGATTCAAACTCAGGTCCTTGTGCTTGTACACCAAGATCTTTTCCCACTGAGCCATCTCCCCAGCCACACTGGGTATGATGGGTAATCATTTTAAAATGTTTTTATGTGTATGAGTGTTTTGTCTGCATTTATGTCTGCATATTATATGCATGCCTACAGAGGCCAGAAAAGGGTGTCAGATCCCCTGAACTGGAACCATGGGAAGTTGTGATCTATCATGTGAGGACTGGGAACTGAATCTGGGTTCTCTGCAAGAGCACCACTGAGCCATCTCTTCAGCCCCTTGGTGGGTAATCTTGACTATTAATGTGATTATATCTGAAACCATTTAAGAGACACACCTGTGAGTGGGTCTGTGCGAGCATTTCCAGGAAGGATTAACTGAATAGAAAAGAATGTCCTTCACAGTGGGCAGCATCTGCTGGCAGCGGCCCAGACACACAGAGGTCCTTAGGAAAAGTAGAAATGCTTATTTGCCCTCGCCTTTAAAAATTTTTTTTTAATATTTTGTATTATGTGTAGGTGTGTATATCTGCATATGAGTGTGCATACACTGGAGTTGGAGTTACAGACAATTCTGAGCCACCTGATGTGGGTGCTGGGACCTGAACTTGGGCTCTCTGGAGGGAGAGCTGCACGTGCCCTTAGACTACTGGGCCATCCCTCCAGCCCACTTTCACTTCTTGCTGGTAGGTGTGTCTATCCTGGTGCTGCTGCTGCTGTTATCACCGTCTTTTCCTACCATCAGAACTCAGTGTGTGGCTTTCCTGTGTGGACTGAAGACTGATGGCTTTCTAGGAATCCCCCAGGCCTTCAGCACCAGGTTGGGACTGTCAAAACATCCAGCTACCAGGTTCTCAGCTTCTCCAGCATGAAGGCATTCACTGTTAAACTACTCAGCCCTATTGTGTAAGCCAATATAATAAACCCCCTCTGTGCCATATGGTCATCTTATTAGTTCTGCTCCTCTAGGGAACCAGGAAAAGACTCAAGGAAAGTTCAGCTCTTCATCCCCTGCTGTTCCTTAGGGATCAGATGTTCCTCCTTTTATATACACCCATCCACCCCTCAAGCTTCAAAGAGACCCTGGGATCTGAAGTCTCCAAATTGACTAACTGCTTCCTCTATACTCCTCTCAAAGTGGACCACTGTTATAGCTGCCATGTGTAGGGGCTTAGCCACCCCAGGGAGGCAGATGCCCAATATCGGCCTTTGCTGACCAAGACCCCCTTTTGAAACACTGCTTGAGCCAAGACGGAAAGCAGCACTTACACTAACTACATTGCCTTCTTGTTATTGGACTTGATTCAACAGGGCAGCTATGATAATTGTGCATCATTTTATAGATTTAAATTTCTTAGTTACAGTTAGCCAAAGATTGATAACTACTGTCCACTGCCTTGATTTATACCATAGACTATTATGTTAGTAGTGTTCTATGATATGACAAGAAAATAAAAACAACCTAAGGAAGGAGGAGATTGCTCGGCTCACGGTTTGAAGGGACACACTGCATGGTGAAAGGGAAGGCCAGGCAGCAGAAACCGAGGAGGCTGGCCACATTGCATTCAGTTCGCTCTCTCCTTTTTTTCCTTTTTATTAACTCAGGAGCCCCGCCCATGGGATGGTGCCACTGCACACAGGGTGAGTGAAGTCCCCTCCTCACTTCGAACTCTCTGGAAACACCTCCATATGCAAGATTAGAGCTACGCTCCTAGGTGATTCTAAGTCCAGTCAAGTTGACAGTGAAGACTGACCATCACAGGTGCCCTTCTGGAGTGTTTCTCATGCCTTTCCCTCCTTCCACTGTGGGCCACGGACAACATCTCTACTCTCAGCACTGGTTGGGCAACATAAAGGTGAAGAGAAGACATTGTGGTTTCTAGGTGGCTGAGGGGACAGATGTGAGTGCAGGGAACATATCTGAATTCCAGACACACATTAAGAAGCACACACAGGCTGGGCGGTGGTGGCGCATGCCTTTAATCCCAGCACTTGGGAGGCAGAGGCAGGTGGATCTCTTTGAGTTCGAGGCCAGCCTGGGTTACAGAGTGAGTTCCAGGAAAGGCACAAAGCTACACAGAGAAACTCTGTTTCAAAACACACACACACACACACAAAAAAAAAAAAAAAAAAAGAAGAAGCAAACACATACATATACCTGAGCACACAAACACTAACATACACAAACATATCATTGCACACACAAGCATGAATACACATACATGAACAAATACAAAGAGCATACATATGCATGTACATACACACGTGAATGCACACACAAGTGTACATGCATATACATGGAAACATGAAATACACATATACATAAATAGATGCAGATAGAAACATGCACAGGTATGCACACATGCACATGTGTGTACACACAAATAGATGTACACACAAGTATACACCTGAACACATTCAGGCCAATGTGCATGCATATACATACATACATATACACAAGTGCAGCACACATGCACACATTCATAAAAATGGGTATATACTGGCAAATATATGTAGACACACCTATATATATGTAAACATATGCTTACACTACTTAAAACACATACATGCACACATATATGTAGACAAGCACACACATGCACTACAAATATGCACATACATACATTAATGCACATATATGTGCAAACACATGCATATACACATGAAAACACAGACTTACACATTCATTCACAAACATACAATACACACAAGTGAAAACATGCACCAAAACAAAAACACACATGATCACACAAACACATATGCACACTTAACTTCAAATACACATAAATTGAGTCATGAACACACTCGCTAATACACATATAAGCACACATGCATGCATGCACTTACATGTGTGAGCGTATTTATACATGAACACACACGCAAACATACTTGGACACACTAATTCATGCAAACAAACACATGCATGCACACATGTGCACAGAGATACACTCAAACACACATATGCACACCTATTCATATCCCCACATATACATGTGCACCTATGAACCTATACATGCACATACATGAACAAATGTGTGTACACGACACATCTGTATGTAAACATACACATTCACACACACACATAGGCACACACATAGTCATGTGCACATCCATACACCCACACACGAGTGACAGAAAGGCAGAAGCATGAACATATGTCTCTAAGCTGAAGAGTGTGTAGCCCTCAGTCCTCGAGAGCCAGGAGGGAAATGGAGAGCAGAATGAGAACCCATTTCCTAGGGCTGCGATTCAGAACACGGAGTCAGGAAGCCAGGGCCCAGGTAAAGCCCTTCTTGTTGTGTGTTCGGTTAAGAACCCACAGACAGCCCTGTCACTGGAAACACCAAAGCTCTGCTCTTCTGGAAGCCAGCCCAATGGACCCCAGGTCTAGAACTCCTCTCCATGGCAGACCTGGCCTCTGCTCCAGGGCCCAGAGGTGAAGACCCGGCCAACTCTCAGATGGCTTTGCCTCGAGCACAAGGAGATACAGGCAGGCTTCACAGAGCTTCACAGCTCTCTAAGCGCCCCTAGAGCTCTCTTGTGCATTCTCCCATCAGGACTTAATTCCTAGTGTTAAAGGGAGTGAGGCGAGGTTGTGTTTTCTGTAGTCTCCTGGGCCTTCTGACTTGGCAGAGCAAAAGCATGCCAATGCCTGCTACAGCTGTGTGCCCTTCCCTTCTTCCCCTCCCGCGTGTGCCCAGTCCTCAGAAAGCACAACGGGCTCCCTGAATTCCCTATGATTCCCCAAGAAAAGCTGCACTGTGGTTTTGTTTTGTTCTTAAGACAGTGGCTCATGTATCCCAGTGTAGCTGAGACCAACCTTGAACCCCTGATCCTCCTGCCCAAATACTAGAATGACAGACATGTACCACCATGCCCAGTTTATGCGGTGCTGGGGATTGAACCCATCTGTGCATGCTAGACAAACACTCTAAAGTTGGGCCATATGGTCAGCCAAGGCTGCTTCTATACTCTCTCAATGTACAGAGTAGCAAAGAGAAAGCAAAAATAAGCTGTAGTTTGCCGGTCACTGCCCTCAAACGCGGTCACCTCACGTGTTGCACAGGAGGCAAGGGAGGCTCAGAGAAGGAAAGGCGCTCGCCCAAGGTCACACAGCCGGTCTCCGTTCCTTGCTCTAATAAGCTTTTCTCTCCACAGTACTGTACTCTGTGCCAAACTGTAGGCCACCCTGAAAGAAGAAAAACTAAAGAACCAATCTCAAAGCCTGCATCTCAGCCATAGAACCTTCTGCGTTACAAGGCCCTAAGGAAATCCAACGCCGCCCTCCCCAAAGTTTGAAGTGAGAAGGCCCCCTCTTGAAAAATCAGTTAAAATGCCCTCCTTTATGCACATGCCAACTTTGACTTCAAAAAGACTTTATTCCCAAGGATAAACAACCCCGTGTTTGTGTAATATAATTAAGTGAAGGCATCTTTAAATGTCATACTAGCTTGTGCCCATTTCAAATTGTTATGCATCAACAGAACTTAACGAGATAGCCAAGCCTTTGCCTTGCTGTGAGACTGAGATAAGCCACAGCACTGTGGGCCCTTTAATAGATTGCCAAAATAAAGCATTTTCTATGCAAATTATTCATGCAGTGGGACAGCTAATCGCTTGCCAAGAGCCCGCCCACCGCCTCTCTGCAATTAGTCCTGAAGTTGAAGGAGCTCCAAACTCCGCAGGCACACTCAGGGCCTCCTGCTCCTAAACCTTGTTTTCAGGTTAACAGAAACTTTCTTTCCCCTGGTGGTAGGGCTTGGACGCTCCCACAGTGGAGTCCATCCAGTGAGGGGGTGTATCTGTGGCGGTGGATGTCAGGGAGAGAGCTGACTGGAAGAGCAAGGGCAGTCCCTGGATTTGTCCTGTCTCCGGCCCAATGTGGACAGTGTATACTTGGAAAGCAGGCTTTGGAGTTTGTTCAGTCAGAAAAGTGCTTGCCTTGCAAACATGAAGATCTGAATTCGGTCCTCAGAACCTACAATTGAAAACAAGCAAACAAACAACAAGGCAGACAGGTGTGAAATAACACACTGAAATCCCCATTTGGGGACTGAGGAGACTGGCGGACTTCTGGGGTTTGCTGACCAGCCAGCAACTTAGCCTATTTTGTAAGTTCCAAGCCAACAAGGGACCCTGTCTAAAACCAACAAAAAAGTGTATTGTGCCTGAGGGTGTCACCCGAAGTTGTCCTCTGGCCTTCTCACATGTGTGCGCGCACACGAGCACACACACACACACACACACACACACACACACACACACACACCACAAAAAGCTATTGTGCTCTGAGCCTTATTATTCCTCACCCATGAAAATAAAGTGGAATGGTCCAAGGGACCCCAAAAGAGCAATCTCAGCCCTCATCCTGCTCAAGGAAGAAGCCTCTTGGGGCATATGGGAAACCAGAGACTCAAGGTCAGGGTGGGAGTTTTGAAAACCTGCAGGCCTCCTGTCTACCACCATTTTCATACTGATAACTGCCACCATTGGCTCAGGAAGCCTGTGCTCAGCACAAAAGTGGCCTCCTCAGTCCAATGACTGTTGCTCTTCTTGTCTTGCTCAGGCCAGCCAGTGCTTGAGATGCCCTCTGCCTCTCTCAGATTTGACTGCTGAGTCTCAGTGTCTCATTGCTATGGGGTTCTGTCACTATCTCTGCTACCTACACTTTGCCTATGAGCCTTCTAAAACATATCCAAGACAGGCTGGACCTGGGCAAAAGAGCCTCGGGGTGTCTTAACCCTGCACCAGCTTGTCCAGGACAGTACCACATCCATTCTCTCTGGATGTGATAACAACTCAAATCCACATGGGAACAATGTTGATGTGCAGTTCCAACACCCAGTGAGATGAGCTAAACCCAAATTGTTCAAAGGAGGAGTCTTGCTCAAGGAGGGAGAGCTAGCCCCAGGTATGAGCAGATGGGAGAGAAAGCATGAACTATTTGAGTGGCCTGAGCAGCTGAAGAGCTAAGTGCTCAATGGCTGGGATTCAGGCTTGGATAATCCATACTTACTTAGCAGAAGGCTTCTCACTAGAACTTATCATAGTCAAATGACAGTCATTGGATCTAGAAGAGCAATGACTGACAGACATGTGCTTTTGATATTCTTTATCAGCCTGTGGATCACCCCAGAGCCCCAGTGATGGCACAGTCTTAGGATCATTTAGTGGCCCGAGAACATCAGTTATTCTTTCCCCCAAGCTCTTTGCTGGTGATTCTAACAGCTCACACCCATCTGAGCAAGTGGCTGAGCCTGCCCTAAGGCCCTGGGAAGCTCTGGAAATTCCTTTTAGAACTCCCACACAGCAGGAGGTGGTGACATCTGTTCCTAGAGGAGCCCATTTGTGCCACAGCTTCATATTGGACAAGGAGAGTGCTGTGGCTTCATATTGGACAAGGGGCTAGTTGGATTGCCAGGCACATATTGGATGTACCTGGAGACAGAAAAGAACTCAGTAGCCCAACCCTCACATTCTGGTTTTATCTAGCGTCATTAAGGACTCCAGCCTTAATTGTTTTGAGATTCAAGGCCTTGCCAGGTCACATGCTCAAGGTATCATTTTCCTAAAAAGAACTGTGCTTCGCTTGGGCTGGCTTTGCCCCACTAACTTCCCATAGCTCCTATGGCTGGGTCCTGCCCCCTATTGATACCCAGACTCCCTTGCACTTGGGCATAGCTCTAGGCGGATTACAGTTCTCTTTTCCTTTCACTGAGGTCTGCAGCATCCTTCCTGGACAGAGTTAGAGTAGGAACATTGAGGGTGAGCTGGGCTACTTTTACCTGGTGTTCTTTACTTCATTAATTTCCTGTCCCTGTTGCTTGAGTGGTTCCCACACAGCATCTGAAAGGAGGTGGGGTGCTGTCCAGGTGGGCTTTCCCTACCTGCCTCATCTTAGGCTGCCTTTAAGCCCAGGACCCCTACAGTCCTTCAGCTGCAGTGATTAAGCCTCCTTGTTGATATGCAGAGACAGGAGCAAGCTGGTCCCCTAGTACATGCAGCTCCAGACATGTGGATTTTAGACAGAGGAGGCCAGGGAGAAGGGAGAGATGTGGCCTCTCAGAACAGGCCTGGGAAGGTACACTGATGGAGAATGGGCAAGTGGGGTGAAGGGAGAGATGGGGTACAGTGGGAATGTGGACCACTGAAGACACTACGCCCACTTAGAAAGTAAAGCAGCTGAAACCAAACCATGATGGTCAGCTTTGATTGTCAACTTGACAAGACAGAAAATCAGCCTAGGAGACTAACCTCTGGAAATGTCTATAAGAGCTACAATTGGGTTAACAGAGGTGAAGAGATGCGCCCTAAGTGTAGGTGCACTATCCCATGGACTGGGGTCCCCGGTTGAATAAAATGGAGAAAGCAAGCTGCATATCTGCTTCCATCTCTATTTTCTGATTGTAGACCCAATGTAACCAAATGTTTCACACTCCTGCAGCCATGCCTGCCCTATGATGGTGGACTACACCATCAATTTGTGAGTCAGAATACACCCATCCTTAAGTTGCTTCTTGTTGAGTATTTGTTCACAGCAACAAGAAAAGTAACTGATACACTGACCCTGTGCTTTGAGTCCTTGTAAGATGTAAGGTCCCTCTTCTTCACTGCTGTGGGATGTCGTTCTGTATGCTGTGAATATATATTGCTCTGATTGGTTGATAAATAAAATGTTGATTGGCCAGTAGCCAGGCAGGAAATATAGGTGGGATAAGCAGACAAGAAGAATTCTGGGAAGAGAAAGGCTAAGTCAGGAGTCACCAGACAGACACAGAGGGAGCAAGATGACAAGGCAGAACTGAGAAAAGGTACCAAGCCACATGGCTAAACATAAATAAGAATTATGGGTTAATTGAAGTGTAAGAGCTAGTCAGTAATAAGCCTGAGCTAATGGCCATACAGTTCATAATTAATATAAGCCTCTGTGTGTTTATTGGGGTCTGAGTGGCTTCAGACCAGGCAGGACACAGGAAAATTTCCAATCTGGTCCCGCCCAGCTCCCGAGGCCCCCAGTCCCACGGCCACTTTTAAGATAACCACTCAGAGACTTAGAGCCTTAATTGTTTTGAGATTCAAGGCCCTGCCAGGTCATGTGCTCAAGGTATCATTTTCCTAAACAGAACTGTGCTTTGCTTGGGCTGGCTTTGCCCCCACTAACTTCCCATAGCTTCAAACTATATGGCCTAATGGCCTAGGCTTCTCTCTAGCTATTTCTTACATCTTAAATCAACCCATTTCTATAAAACTATACTTTGCCACGTGGCTTGTGGCTTACTGGTACTTTACATCTTGCTTCTCGTGGAGGCAGCTGGCAGTGTCTCCTCCACTCTCCTCTTTCCTTCTTCTCTCTCCATTTGGAATGTCCTGCCTAACCTTATTCTGCCTCACCACTGGCCAAACAGCTTTATTTATCAACCAATCAGAGCAATACTTCACCAACTTCCTCTACTTCCTTCTCCTCTCTTTCTGATTACATTGTCTGTCCATGAGATGTACTGAGATTCATTCAGCCTGCTATGGGTCTCAAAGCATCTAGGGGCTAGCCTTGGAACCCCTTCCCATAGGAACATGTTCTATGGAATTGGATTCTAACTCTATTCCTGGAGTCCTGTATTCCATAGCTTGTCAACCCCCTTGGTCATGTGCAGCCTTCTCTCACACTGAACAGGATCCCCACAGGCATGACCATGACAGTGACTGATGCCTCTTTGCTAGCCAACCTACTTCTCTCGGGACTGAAGGAAAGACCCTAACACAGCAGGAAGGAGTATATCTAATCCCCTCACACCCAAATGATCCTGAGACACAGCCAGGGATTTGAACTGTGATCTTTCCAACTACTTCTCAAACTCCAGCTTGAGAATTTACCAGAGAGCTAGATAAATATAGACTCTTGGGCTTTTACTCCACAGGCTTCAATTCTAGAGGTCTGAAGTCTCTCTGGAGCTCTCAGGCAATGGTGGCTGCAAGTTCATGGGCCTTACTTGGAGTAGTAAGGGTCTGGTCCAACCTTTCCATTTCCTGAAAGATTGAACAGATGACAAAGCAAGGCAAGGTGGCCTTCTAGTCAAACATCTACCTACCCAAGTCTTCAGGAGGACAACAAAAGTCAGGCCAAACCCAGCAGGCCACGGAGCTGCATGTCAGGCCTCTGGCCTGGCCCAGATGGTTGGGACATGAAGAATGTTAGCCACTATCATTGGCTGGTCCCCCATTGACAGGTTGTCATTGACAGCAGAAACTCGGCCAATGGCAATCAATCAGGGGGTCCCGCGCTGCCTTAAATACCAGCAGAGCAAACAGCCTCAGACAAAGCTGAGCCATATATCAATTACCAAGAGGCTGCATGCTCCTCTGGGTGGAGGCAGTCGGAGTGAGCGGCCAGGGCTGCTGCCCCAGCTGATAAGGGCCTGCATTGTTTGGGGACAGCTGGCAGTCCGATAAGGACCTGCTAGCCGGAGATAATGGCAGTGGGCAGGCGCCTCACGGCAGTTTAGAATTTCTTGGGTCTCCAAGAAAGGTTCTATTAAGTCCACTGACCCCAATTGAATATTAATTAGCTAATTAACGGATTTATTGTTCCACGCCATTTCTGGAGAGGCCATTTTTTTTCGAGTGCCATTATTTTTGTAAATGATTTTTCGCATTGTGCATAATTGAATCTTCGCAGCTGCCAGCATCTTCTGCATGATTTGGCAAAAAAAAAAAAAAAAAAAAAAAAAAAAAAACCACCAAAGCAGAAGCACTTAGGATTTTCTCCCCCCACCCTCTCTAGGAACAAATGTTTCAGCCCCTCCTGCTCCTGCTGGAGGAGGGGGAACAGGGGACCTCTCTCTGTTTCACAGGTTTGTTTTTTAAGCTTAACTGCAGAGTCTGTACTCCTTTTTCCTGCCTTTTGTAGGCAATCTTGTGCCAGCCCTTTGTCTAGCTGTCTTGAAACTAGCCAGACTTAACTTTGCTCAGCCTGAACTCCTTAAAAGCATTGTTTTTTTCTATGAGAGGGTAGAGAGAGGGAACAAGGCAAGAGCTGGCCCCACCTAGAGCTCCCAAGGAGAAGAGACTCTGTTAGCAAGCCACTCTAGCAGGGAGTCTGTCCCATCTATCTAAACCTTCGCTACTTGGAACCAATCTTGTTCTGTTCTTGTTCTTCAATCTTGTTCTCTCTGTTCTGGGGGAGGGGACAAGAACCCCATGCCTCTCTGTGGCTCCTTAATAAGTCTTTGCTCCAAATTCCATACCAGAGTTGCCTGACTCCCTGGAGCTGGCATCTGACCACAATAAGATGACCCCGTTGGTCCCCTAGGCAAATGGCTGATTGCATGGATCCTATTCCTCATCAGAGGGTCTGGAGTGGGAGGGTGTATGCTGGGGTGGGGCTGGGGTAGGCAGCTTGGCAATATTGTCAGGCAGCATTGGGGAGCCCTGTTGGACCTTCTGAATGGGTAATGAAGCCCAGGGCAGGCAAAGGCTCCAGGAATATTAGTTAGGGCCCCCTGGTGGGAGGGTCTATGGAAGGCTTATGCCCAGGCTCTGCCCCTGGCCACCAGGGGCTGCAAAGCTTTATTGGGATTTTTTATTAAGCCACCTCTTCCTGGCCCCATTTTGGTCCCTCTCCTGCTGTTTGTGCTCGGGAAAAAGGAATTTGGGGTGGGGGTTGCTTTTCTGCATGGAGACATGAGTTGGGAAGTAGTTCTGGGGTCCTCTACTATAGACATTGGCTGGGACTACCTCAACTCCCCCCTTTCCTTCACCACAAAATAGACCAATAAGGTATACAAGAGACCAGGTAACGTATTAGGTTAATTAGCTATATTTCTCTTTCACAGTGTGTGAGTATTTCAAAACATTGCATTGTGCCTGGCACATTAATACTATTTTATCTGTTAATCTATATTTTTTAAAGTTGTAGGAAGGACATCAAATATCTAGCTCATAATGAGTGGTGGCCCTCAGAGATAGAGACGGGGTCATCCAGTCTCTATTTAAACACCTTAAGGAATGAGATACAGGCAGCTTGGAGATCCTTATACAAAGTCTGCACTCCTTTCTCTAATCCCCGGTCACCCTCTCCTTGTGATGTCATTCTGCTAATAATATAATAACAATAATAGTACATAGGAGAGTGTTAACTTTGGGTCTATTATACACCCCACATTGCATTAGGCAGCACTTTTGAACTGTCACCTCCTTCCTACTGTCTCTGGGAGGTAGGGACACTCTCTTGAAGTAAGCGATGTAAAGCCACAGCAGCCACTCCAGAGCCTGCCAGGTGCTGGAGTCCCCACTTTAGACTACTTTGCTCCTTGGCGGAAAACCATGGACTAAGGCTGCATTCTAACGGGAACTGCAGCTCTGACACAGTAGATGGACTTCCTGTGGCATCTTTGCTGTCCTGGACCTTTCCAGAAGCCTGAGGTAATCTATCTAGGAGAGCAGAGGGAACCCATGACCACCCACAGTTTACACCCACACTCCAGGAAAGCACCCTGGGTCAGCAATAAGGTTCTTGGCAAGGGGTCTATTCCCCTCTAAAACACTCACAACCCCCAATAGTCAGACTTGCTATTTACAAAAGAAGCCAAAAATAACCCCCTTTGCCAACTCTCAAAATTTTTAAACAACTTGATTTGATCCTCCTGGAGATGCTAAAGATGTAGGTTTTCCCACAGCTCCAGAATCTGCCCAGGTGTATTAGTTTGCTCCCAGTTGCTGTGATAAACACCATGACCAAAAGCAAGTTGGGGAGGAAAGACCTTGTGTCCTTATAAGGTTATATTGTACAGCTTACAGTCCTTCATGAAGAGAAGTCAGGGCAGGAATTCAAGCAGAAACCTGGAGGCAGGAACCTAGAGGCAGGAACCAAAGCAGAGACCATTGAAGAACATTGCTTATTGGCTTTCTTTCCATGGCTTGCTCAATTTGTTTCTTATAACAACCAGGACCACCTGCTTAGGGGGAGTAAATAGTGGGCTGGACCCTCCTACAATCATTAATCAAGAAAATGCTCCACAGACTTGCCTGCAGGCCAATCTGATGGAGACATTTTCTCAATTGAGATTCCCTCTTCCCAGATGACAATAGCTTGTGTCAGGTTGAAAACAACTAACCAGCATACGAGGGACTGTTTTCAGAAGACAATAAGCTGACAACTACAACCATCTTCTGGTTAGTTGGAGGAGATTTCAGCCAAGCTGCTAGGGAAACCCTGAAGCTCGCTTTGCCTTTCTGTTAGTGTGACATAGTGGAGTGCCTCCTGCTGGCCTACCTGGGAATTGCAAGTCACATCTTGGGTCTTTAGGGGACATTGCTTCTAGTTTCCTAGAGAAGTGGGAGCTCAAAGTAGGGGAGGGGGAGATACAAGCCACCTGGCCACACTTGGAGAACTGACTGTCCCAGTTTCTACCTCCAGGACAGGGTAGAGGAGAGTGTCTAGTCATGGACTCGGGAAGGCAATGATCATTCAGAGGACTCTGGACCAGGAGGCTGGATCCCTGGAGAGGGCCTCCACTGACCCAGCAGCCACCCTTGTACAGCTACCTGGAGTCCTCTGTTTATTCCTTTGGGCCAATTCTTAGGATCAGTGTGACTTAAGCTCCCCCACTTCCCTAATCAATGTGCTCCCATCCTTCCACAGGAATCATCTCACCAGACGGGGTAGCCTAGGTTCCAGAAAGGATATCTATGTCCCCCTGGGAGCACCAGGCCCTCAGAAGTCTCAAATTCACCCACAGAGGCTGGGGTGTGGCAAGTCACAAGTCACTTTCTCAAGTGTAATGTGTGGATAATAATAATCAGTTCCCAGTCAGTGGAGCTGTTAGAAAACTGAGGAAGAGGAGGGTCTGTGCTGGGACAGGCCCTGCACTGCTGGGGTGAGCCAGTGGCCCCAGAGTGGCAGAGGAGTCTCCAAGCAACAGTTAACTCAGGGGCAAGGAACTTAAGGTTTTTGAACAAGATATATTGTGAAGCGGCAGGAGATACAGCTTCTGGCTGTTAGTTGACCACTGGATCACTGCACTGGGCTCACGGCTGGACTCTAGTCCCAGCCACAGTCAGCATGTCTATGGCTCCTCTCCACAGGCAATAAGGTCTCAAGAGAGATGCACATTCCACCTAGTTGTCTGATAAACATTACCTGGAATGGTTGTCTAGGTGTTTGTCTGCCTGCCTGCCTTCCTTCCTTCCTTCCTTCCTTCCTTCCTTCTTTTCAATAGAATATCTGCATAGCCCAGGACTGACTATATGATCCTCCTGCCTTAGACTCTTGAGTGATGGGATTGTAGGCAGGTGCCATTACTCCAGACGTTCCTCATTTCTGACCCTATCTTGATTGCAGTTGGACCCACTAATCACAGAAAGATGTTCCATCTTTGCCATTTGGGGATACTGACATTACTCTCAACTCACTTCTCAGCAAGCCCCAAGTGCCCTGCTAGCAGAGGGTGGAAAAGAGAACCATGGCTCACACAATTCGGTAAAGTCATCAGTCCAGTATGAACACCTCTCCTAATGTTATTTTCTTGGGCAGGGAGTGGGGATGGTGTCTGAGGACTTAAGAGTGGCTGAAATCCCTGGTGTGTGATCTGGGATGATTTCTAAACAGAGAGAAATAGAGCCAGGGAACTCTGGTTGAATGGGAGCACCTACCCTCTGATACCCCCCAAGGGGTTTTGATGGATATAAGACAAAAAAGTAAGGTGACTATGGGTGTGGATTAATAGAAGCCCAGTACTTGAAAGGTGAAATCAGGAGTTCAAGGCATCTTTGGCAACATTACTAGTTTAAGGCCAGTCTGGGCTACAAGCGACTTTGTCTCAATTATCCCTCCCCTGCAAAAAAGAGTGCTACAGCTTGTAGTCCCAGCACTCAGGAGACTGAGGCAGGAGGCTGCAAGTTCAAGGCCAGGCTAGAATACATAGCAAGTTCTGGGCTTGCCTAAATTACATGAAGAGTCCTTACCTCAATTTTTTTTTTGAGCTGAGGACTGAACCCAGGACCTTGCACTTGCTAGGCAAGCACTCTACCACTGAGCTAAATCCCCAACCCCAAATTTTATTTTTTAAAAATAAAACACAAAAATGTCCATCAAGGGCTCATGAAGCAAATGATGCAATACCCACTCCTTACCTGGATGATAGAAGTGGTGTCTCCAAGGCTGTTGTCCCCTCTGTCCCCACTCCTGGGTTCCCTCGGGGTGGTCCTTGATGTCATCCATGAATGATCTCTCAAAGAGTGCAGATCAATCATGTCCTTGTTCCATTCAAAAAGCTTCGCCATTTCCCTATGGCCTTGTGGGTGAAGGCCTATCTCCCTGGCCTGATAAGAGAGCCCTGTTATCAGCCTTGCAGGTCACCTCTAGGGCCTCTGGACTGCAAGCATGCCAAGCTATGGGCCCCACTCTCTCCCATCTCTGTGTCTCTACTGCTGTCTGACATGCTCATCCACCCGTGTTTGAGAGCTCAGAAACTTCCTTCTCCTGGACTGCTGGTCCCCTCATGTCCCTTCTTGCTGTAGCCTGTTCTGAGCACAATGAGTTATGACATTTCCAAGGGCTAGCTCCTGACTCTTCTCTCTGTGACAGTTTTGAGGGGAGGGCTTGGTTTCATTCATCTTTTGGATCTCTCTTGACCTGTTAGACACTGGTTAAATAAAAAGATAGGTGGGAGACAGGATGGAGGGAGGGATGGCAGTTGGGGCATGGATTAAATCATCTCACTTTTTTCTGCCTCAGTCACACTCTTCCTGAGGCTTCAAGAAGTTGCCATGGAGGTAGGTGGTGCCCAGGAGAGAATAGACATCAGCTCTCTCGCTTCTTAGGACAGAGAACTCTGTGGCATATGAGATACTGTCATGGTTCAAAACTAAAGTGTTCCTTTTAGATTCATGTTTCCGGTAGCTGTTTCCCTGATGGCACTGTTTGAGGAGGCTGAGGTACCTATGCAGTGGAAGTAGGTCATTAGGGGAGGGCATTTGAAGGTGATGCCTGACCTCTAGTTCCCAACTGTGTGAACAGCCATATGCTCTCAGCACTACACATTTGCTGCCTTGACAGACTGAAGCCATGGGCTGAAATAAGTATTTCCTGCTTCCGGCTCTCCCCACCAGGCATGATGATGGTGACACAAAAGTGAACAGTTCAGATGTGGACCATTAGCATAGTGAGAGTGGGGAATGGGAATTGTGTCACAAAAATTCTGAAGAGGGCTAGCTCCTGTGGCAGAAAATACCACAGGATACAAATATTAAGCCGCTCCTTGCAGACACAGCAGTTGGAGAACACTGAGAAAGGGACCATGCTTAGACTAAGCAAGCAGAGGTAGGAGCAGTGGAGATCTAGATGTCCCCCAAATGGGGTCAGGAGCATAGAATATGCATCTACTGGGGGACTCTGAAATGGGCGCTTCATCCTCTACATGGACTTTTTCTCCTTACCTGGACATTTGTTTACAAACATCAGAAAGCAAAGCTTGAATGTAGGCAGGACTGACAGAGTCCAGATGAAGACTTAGAATATATTAGAATATAGCACCCCATTCTTTGAAGTGTCTCTGCTGCTGGGGGGTCAGCAGAGACAAAAACAGCAGTGGAGTGTAGAGTGTGATTCCTTCTTGCCCTAAGTGTTCACTGAGAAGCCTTTGGCACCCCTAACAGAGCAGGCATCACTACTTTCCCTTATACTGCCCCTCCACACAGAGCTCACTTAGGAGCTAAACATTAATGTGCATATTTCACTGGTGAGGCTGGAAGGAAGGCATGCAGGGACAGTTTACACCACATGTCCTCTGGAAAGCAAATAAAAAGCTTCTGATAGATGCCAGGAGAAGAACCTTAGGGACTGTGTCTCCCAGTCCTCAATAAATACAGAAAAGCAGAGCCAGATGGAGTTCAGAGCCTAAATTAGAAACCCTAAATTCAAAGAACAAATGTTAGGAAATAAACAAATTTAGACTGAAATTAAGAATGAGGACTGGGGTGTTGCTGAGTTGATAGTGTTTGTCTATCGTGCATTAAGCACAAACTATGTGGCAGCACATATTTCTAATCCCCAATACTTATGAGGTACAGGCAGGAGGACCAGAGGTTCAGGGGCATCCTTGGCTACATAGTGAATTTGAGGTCAGCCTGAGCTATACCAAACACTGCCCAGAAAAAAAAAAAAACAGTCTTATTTATTAATTTGGTGTCTTGTAACTACTTCCTCTGAATTGAAATGTTCCCTCCTGAACCCAGACAAGACTGAGGAACCTAACAAAGCTTCCAATGCCCAGGAGGCCAAGAATGGCTCAAGCTTCACAAGCATATAAAAACAGTAAACAATTTCTGGGAAGAGGAAACTCTGGTGCAGCTGCCCATCAGGGATGCAGCTTCTGCCAGCTACCATCCATGCTGGAGTGTGCTTTTCAGCAATGCAGCTCCATTTAAGTCACTCCTGTTCCTGTAGAGAACCCCAACAAATCCACTGGTCTCCCAAGCTAGACTTAGGTGGAATAATTTCTTTAATCTGTTATCTAGGGCACTCTCTAGATTTTTCAGATCCCCCTAGGAAAAGCCACACAACTCTATTAATTTTATAATTGTTGTTATTGTTATTATTATTATTATTATTATTATTATTATTATTATTATTATTATTAATTTTACTTTTTTGGTTCCAACGAGGGAACCATCTGCTCTTGAGCCAAAAGGCTTGTCTAGGAAAATCCAGCACCACGGAGAGCTCCGTGGAGCATTTCCCCAGCCTTGGAGGCCTCCCCCTGGGATGCAACACATTTATGTTCTGGTCTGGGGTCAACAGCTTCGTAGCAAGCTTCAGAGATGCTAGTGTCCCCTCACCATGCAGATCTTCCCCTCCTCCTCAACACCACTCCATCCAACTCCATGAGCCTGATCCCATTGTGCCTGTCCCATCCAGCCTTCGCTTTTGGGGATTCAATAGGATGCTGTGGTGTAGTGGGTCTTCAAAATCCAGTCAAGATAGGGGCGAGCCTCTGCTGCCACCCGGGAAGGTTCTGTGGGAAACCACTTCCTGAGGTGGGGTTGGGTGGAGGGTGAGAGCAAGGCTCCTCCTTAAATGGGAAACGTTTAGTAATTAGCCTTAATGAGGAGGGAAGGGTGGCCCATTTCATTGCAGGAAAATGGGATTTTTAAATCATTTCAAGGGCTGTGTCAGTTCTAAATGGCCTGTAGCTGGGCCTCTGAGGGGTGGTAATTAGCTCTCTTGTCTCTAATGAAAGCAGAGGGGCAGAGGAGGGGGGTCAAATAATGAACACAAGGATTATTTCCCTCATAGGCCCTAAGTACGAAGGCAGGTGCAGGGAAGGCGTACAGGAAAGGCTAGGGCTGCAGGAGCCCTAGGCAGAGAGACAGCCAGCCTGTGGGAACTGGGAGCAGTGGTCTCAGTGCTCCTGAGTCTGGGGGAACTAGTGACCTCCCCTACTCTCCTTTGTGAAAAAACAGCCTCACTCCTTCACTCTGAGAGGCTATGAGTAGAAGGTGGTCTGGTGTCCCCAGACAAGGAATGAAGACTGTCCACCTTGACAGGAGTTGGGAAATCCATTGCCCTGGATGAAACCCAAGCTGAAGCAAGCTGTGAGGTCCACAGGAGCCAGCCAACACACCCCTCCTCTAGGGGGCGCTGTCAGTAGCAGCAGACAGCCCTGTGGACACCCCACCTGTAAGTCACAGCTAAGGGGAACCCAGCAGCCTCAAGCTAGTTCAGTTCCATGAGCTAGGAAAGTACAGAATGGGTGCCAAGGCTTAGCCTCAGCTCACAGCCCCTCCCTCCCCATCACAGCAAACCAGGCAGATTAAGAAGGGCCAGAGGGAAAGAACAGGGGCTAGTCCTGCCAGCTCCCAATGTCCTGTGGCCCTTTGGGCATTGCTAATTCCGCTTTTATAGCAAATTGTCTTTTTCCCTAGAAAACTAGTCATGCAGAGTATAGAGAAACCTGCTTTCTGGATGCATCTTCTGCTCAGGGTAGTAATTTTAAGTGTTCAGAACAATCTCACCAGGACCCCAAGAGACTCTCCAGAAACCATACATCCAGCCAATGTGTCCCTAGCTAGTAGTACCATGGGACGTGTAGATAGGTGATGGCAGCCAAGAACCCAAACCCAATTTCTTTCTTCGTATTTTGGGGAAAATATTTTTCACTAATCTGGAAAGCAAAGGGAAAGGTCAACTGAGGAGGTGTCAGGGCTACGTGGAGCTTCCTGTCCTCCATCCACTGTGTCCAGGCAGTCTTAGACTGGAGCACAAAGCATGACAGGGAGGAGGCAGAGGCAGGAGGTTAAGGACACCAAGTCCTCAAGCTAGATGGACCCAGTGTGCACTTGCCTAACATTTCTTTGGACCTCAGTGTCCCCAGAGTGAGCCTTTTGGGTAAGGTAGCCTCTATGGATGGGTGAGCAGAGGCCACTCTATTAAATCTGTCTGTTTGTCTGTCTACCTATGTGTCTATCTATCTATCTATCTATCTATCTATCTATCTATCTATCTATTTTCCATCCATCCATCCATCCATCCGTCCATCTATCCATTCATCTATCCGTCTATCTTCTACCTATCTTTATCTATCTATCTATCTATCTATCTATCTATCTATCTATCTATCTATCAATTTCTGTGTGTACAAATCCTACAGTGTGCTTGTGGGAGTCAGAGGACAACATGTGGGAGCTAGTTAGTCCTCTCCTACTGGGTCCCAGGGGTTGAATTTAGGTCATCAAGCTTAATGGCAGATGGCTTTTCTTTCCTCACTGATCCATTTTGTCCATCCTAAGACCTCTTGATCTAAATAAGCTTCTCTCTGCTGCTCCATGCCTTGGAATATGTTTCCTGTCCCTCCTCAAACCTCTGCCCTATTGCCTTGCACCTGGTACCTCCACTCCTCGGCTCTTAGCAACAAACCTAGCATGTGGCAGGCACTAGCTTCTTTTCAGTTGATTGACTGTAGACTTGCTTCCTGACTGAAGAATGCTGCATTGGGGCCTGCCTCCCTGATGGGCTCCAAGCTGAGGAGTAGATAAGGAGACTGCCCTGGTTACCCTATCTAGCATCCAATGCAGACCAGGCTGAACTGACATGCTTGGCTAAGACATGCACTGAAGGACAAATATGTCAGGCTCTGTCTTCACCCAAGAACAATCCTGTATGCATACTCATGGGTATGTTCAGAAGACAATATTAGACATCATTCCTTAGAAGTCATCCACTCTACATTTAGAGACATGGTATCTCATTGGTCTGGAACTTGTCAAGTAGGATAAGCTGGCTGGCTAGATAGCCCCAGGGATCCACCTGCCTCTGTCGTCCCAGTGTTGGGATTACAAGTGTATAGTACATGCTCACTTTTTAATGTGCTTCTGGGAATCAAATGCAGGTTCTCTGCTTGCAAGGCAAGCATTTAATCAACTGATTATCTCCCCATCTCAGTCAGGCCCATGGTTCTGTCAGGAGTAAAATTCATTTCTGGGTTCCCAGATGCTTCTATTGCCCAGGTCTTTGCCTCTGAGATTTTCATCTCTGAGTAACTTGCATGGAAGGTAGAGTCTGACCAGGCCCGAGTTCAAATCCAGATTGTATAACTCACAAAGTTCCTGTGGCCTCAGTTTTAGTGTTGTTTTTTTTTTTTTTTAACTACCAAATGATGGACACAGTGCAAAAAGGCTAAAATGGGTCAGGTATAATCTTATCTGTGAAAGCCCTCTTGGCTAGTATGGGATGAATGTCCCCTGATCCCCCCTGCTCCAGGGTACAGTGCTCTCTCCAGAGAGCTTGAAGGTACCAGAGACAGTCTGCAATGATGAGGCCAAGACTGTGGAAGTGAGTCAGGCCTTTGCACAGGAGGGGCCCAGAAACTGTCCTGGAGGTATAGACCTAGGTCAGACCAGTGGACAACATGGTACACTTATATAAGGTCAAGGGTCCTACACCAAGTGCTTTTCTGGTCTCACCAACATGTCTGAAGCCACGAGTGCTGTCCGTGCCATCTTCTAAATCTCAGGACAACTTTGAAAAATAGGTAGTCAAGATTCTCTTTAAAGAAAAGGATGGCTCTCCTCTGTACACCGAGACTCAAGTGACCCACTCCAGACTGCGCAGCTGCCAAGTGGGGAGCCTACAATCCTAACCATGTCACCCACCTGGCTTCTGAGCTAGCACTTCAGTGCCATGCCACACTACCCTTTCTATTGGGCTCATCCCAGCAATTGGACACTTCTTCCTGGACCCTTCTCTCATGCCTGCTCTACTCCTCTTCTTGTTTCTTCCCCACCTCAGAGTCTTCTCTCCCCAGCCCCTCTCTGCTGTGTTTTTGAGACACGGTCTCATGTAGCCCAGGCTGGCCTTGACCTCACTATGTAGCTAAGGATGACAATGAACTTTGGATCCTTCCTCCTCTATTCCCTAAGTGCTGGGATGACAAGTGTGTGCCAGCAGGCAAGGCATCATCTTGTATTCTTTCTCACTTCTTTGTTCTGCTCCCTGTGTCTGGCCCCAGATCTCACCTACGCCGTGGGCTGACAGATGAGCACAGACACTAAGACAGGAGAAAGGGAGCCTTAAGAGTCTTTGGAGCCCTCAGAATCTTCCATAGGAAGTCTTTATGTTCACCAAATGCAGTGGGGAGACTCACAACGTGGGGACGTATGACCCAGAGCCTGCCTTAGTCGCTCCAAGCATCTTTCATCTCTGAGAGACAAAACCAAATTTGTCCCAAACCTGGAAGTTCCAGTCCCTCAACAGTGTCCCACTACAGAGCAGACTGCTGTGGGATGTCTTTTTGTATGCTGTGAATATGTGTGGCTCCCATTGGATAATAAATAAAGCTGTTTTGGCCTATGGCAAGAAAGCTTACAGCCAGGTAGGAAATCCAAACAAAGACAGAGAGAAGGGCAGGGTCGAGAGACACCAGCCACCACCAAATGTAGCTGGAAATTTGTCCTGCTTAGCTCTACAGTCCAGACGAACCTCTCCCACCCAAGCTCTTGCAGCCTCTTATAAAATAATTACTCAGAGGCTTATATTAATTACAAACTGTATGGCCTAATGGCTCAGGCTTCTTGCTAGCTATCTCTTACAACTTAACTCAGTCCATTTCTATTAATCTATATGTTGCCACATGGCCATGGCTTTACAGGTCTGCTGGCATCTTGTTGCTCCTTCGGCGGCTGGTGTCTCTCCCAACTCTGCCCTTCTTCTTTCTGTATTTCTGCTTGGATTTCCTGCCTGGCTGTAAGATTTCTTGTCATAGGCCAAAACAGCTTTATTTATTATCTAATGGGAGCCACACATATTCACAGCATACAGAAAGACATCTCACTGCAGCAGACATAGGCCAGAATCTGTAGCAAACATTCAGGCAAGACCCTCTGGATCACTTCCTTTCCAGAATCTGTTTGTGTGCCAAAGATGGAAGGGATGAGAAAAGGACTATCCCCATCACAAAGGACCATGACCAGCCAAAAGGACCCAAACTCTCAAGGGATCTTGGATTCTTCGCCAAGCCCAGGCTCTGGGGGATAATTGGGTACTTGCTTTTCTAGGACTCAGAACCCATGAACTCACAGAATCAGGGTCTGGACAGCATCTACTGGGAGCCTTGGGTGGGTGTGTAGCCTAGAGGGGGAATGGGTGTTTTGAGGAAGCTCAGCAGCACAGAGGGATCCCACCAGTTCTCATGGAGGGGTGGTGCCCAGAACAAAAACTGCCTGGGAGAGTCCAAACGGAATGTAAGATGGTTGACATAGCTCTATTGGGAATAGGGCTTAAAAACTATTTCTTTTCCGAGTGCCTGTCCCCCTCCTCCCTGAGCCTGCATAGAGTAGGAACCAGACCTTCCTTTACAACTGTGAACAGCAACTGCCTTCTTTCTGGGTCAGACTCAAACCCTGGAGTGTCAAGAAGGTGGAACCCAGGTACAAGTAGCTTCATCAAGGGATGTCCCAAGTTCCAAGAAGGGGAGATACAAGTCCTAAAGGGATAGATAGAGTGACATGGAGATTACTATTTGAACACTGGACTCTGCTAGGAGTCCACGTTGGACATACAAGAGCTTAAGAGAATCTAAATGTGATAGCAGGAGCCAAGAGTGCCACAAAATTGAAGACAAAACCATGGGAAGGATGGGCTGGTTCATGGTGGATAACAAAAATGATGTAAAGAGCTCAAATGTAGTCTACTTTGGTGGTACCAATAGTCTAAGATCTGGAACATCCTTTGTCTTCCTGCCCCAGGGACAAGAAACTGAGACCCTAGATGGGCTAAAGCGATATGAATGCCCGCCCTCGGGGATCTCGTGCAGAGATTAAAAAGCGGCTATGGTTTCTGAGTAAGGTAATTCTTTTCTGGTTTTATGAGAGGGGGGGGAGAGAGAGAGGAAGGAGGAGGAGGAAGAAGAAGAGGAGGAGGAGGGGGGAGGAGGGGAGAGGGGGGGAGGAGAGAGGAGAGGAGGAGAGGGGAGGGGAGAGGAGTGGAAAGGAGAGGAGAGGAGAGGAGAGGAGAGGAGGGGAGAGGAGAGGAGAGGAGAGTGGCTCATGACTATTTTCTCATGATAAACCAGGCTTGACCAAATATTTTTTTCTGAACCCACCTATCTTCCTATCAGCTCATCTATATTCATTCATTTCCTGGGAATTTGAGCTTTCAAGGTAATAGATAGCTAAATATTGACTCACCACCACCATCATTCTCTCTATGGCATTTTCTCCGAGGGTGATGAACAGTTGCAGCCAGGAAGCATCTTTCCTGGGCCTGCCCTCACTTGGTATGCCAGGTAGGTAGTTCTGGGGATCACTCAATGCCAGATTTAGTGAGCCTGGTCATGAATGGTCTCTGCTGGCAGACATTGAGAAAAGCAATCATCTCTTCATAGAGATGAGCTCCCCAGACAGGAATGCCATGTAGGTTTTGTCCATGCTTCCTGTGTAAAAAGGTCACCATGGTCAGATCCAGGAGACAAGACTCATGTGAGATTCCACAACAGGCAGCATCAAGATTGGCATCAAGGTTCCTTCCGAGCACTGCTCTGTGGTTCATCTTCAGATCAAGGACTGAGGACAAGAACAGTTTCCATCATGCATGGGGCCCAGAAGCTCTGTGATATTATTTCTGATACCAGGCCACCAAGGAAGACAGGGAGGGGAGATGGAGCCATCCCGCATCTGAGGCTGGCTATGGAAAGGTTTTATGTGTAGTGCAAAGTCAGTCCATATATGGTTCAAGTGCCAGGTGCCCCAGGCTAGATCTGATGCAGCTCCCAATGGTTCTTCTCAGCTCTCTCTGTCCTTGACCCTCAATCATCTGTGGGTTGCAGTCCCCAAGGAGTACCAACCTAGGGTAATTCATACCCTGCAGTTGACTTTCTCCTAGCAGTGGCTGGGGTGAGGGAGGCTAGGCTTTTCCTAAGTTACCCCTAGAGAGCACAAATCCCCTCCAGATACACAATCCCTATGTTTCAGCAGTCATTGCTGCCCTGACTCAGTTGCCCCACAAGAAAGTGCTTAGTCTTTGTCACATCCTCTCTCCTAGTCGCTTCACATGGTTAAATCCAGGCCTGCATCGTTTGCCTTCAGAGCATCTGTGGACTGATAGGGGCTTCCTGGTGAGGTGCAGCCTACTCAGGCCCTCACAATGTCCAGCGTGGTGAGGCCAGCTCATGTCAGCCGGCATAGCACTTCACAGTGTAGATCTGGGTCTCCCGGCTTAGCTAGGAATCAGCTCATTCTTACTTCCTGGGCAGGGTGGTAAGAGAGCAATAATAGGTCCATGGCACTGGTCTTGGCATGTTTTGGGACATATGGAGCTAGGGAAGTCCCCTGATAAGGTCTGAGGTGGACAGGGTAGGTCTGGAGGCTTCTTAGAAGGCCAACTCCTCTACTGGGGGCTTTCAAATGCTGCCTGTCTGATTTTGAGTCTATCTTATTGTGAGTGAATTAATTGTTGTGCAACCTAGAGTGGTGAGACAAGTTAATTACATAATTACTGCAGAATGACATGTTATTTCATGGCTGCAATATGGTAACTCTGTTGGAAACAATTGTAATTGCCCAGAAACTGCATTTGAGTGGCTCCGTTATCTCTCCATAACCATGTAATTAACTGGTGTTACAACTTTATCTACAGCAAAGTCTGAAGTTAGGAGCCAGGCCTTTGGGGCAGGTACCCTAGACCTTAAGGGCCCAGATAGGCTCTGGTGTAGAGGACTGTGCTGCAATCCAGGAAAGTAATCTGCATTTTCAAGTTGAGGGAGAAAACTGTTCATTGTGGACTGCAATCCTTCCATCTCTGCATATACTCAACCTCATTCCCAGTCCACTATCAATCACACAGTCAGCACCCCAACACATCCAACACATATCACAAACATCCCTGGGCTCTCCTTTTCTGCCTTCCTTTTCTCACACATGCATGAGTGTGAGATGCATGCTCTCCTTCACAGAGGATTCCTACACCACGATCTTTGCTTCTACTCATTCCTTCCCCTGGCCACAAAACCAGGACTTAGAGAAGCAGTTTCTTCCAGGCACCTGAGAGCCTTGTCTCCACACTTCAAAATGGAGGTGTGGGGCTGATGCAGAGAGATGGGAGGGGTAGCCATAGCTGGAGGCCATAGCCAGGCTCCTTCAGCACTGGGCTCAGGGCTCCAGCCAGGTAGAGAACAGGCCCTGAGGAAGAGAAGTAAGGGTCTGGGTGGAGGGCCTGTCCACACAGCCTTCCCTGGCCAGGCTGCCTACAGCTGCCCATAGTCTGCTCTGCTCCCTTCCAGGCACTGTGCCCGGCACTGTGGCATTATCCCTGCTACTCTGGGTGAGCCCAGCTCAGCCAGGCAGATAGAAACGCCACACTGTCTGCCTGTCTGCTGCAGGTCCTGCTGTCTTCTGGCCTGGGCTGTCTGCCTGCTGGCTCGCCTGTCTGTCTCTTCTGCCTGTCCGCACATGTGTTGGTCTGACAGCGTGTCCATTGGCTCCTCTGTCCCTGACTCGCAAGAATCAGCACAGCCTGTGTCTGCTGCAGGGGATGGGCCCATCTCAGGCCTCCCCAGTAGCATTCTGTCTCCCCTGGTGTGCTCTGTCAGTTCTCCTGGCTTACTTCTCCCTCCCTCTACTGAGGCTTCAGCCTTCTAAGTCCCCGGCAGACTCCTCGAGAGCAGGGACTGTGTCTCATCAATGATTTAACCTCATGCCTGATTCCTTTGGGGTTAACTCCAATAGAGGCATAAGGCTACAACTTGGAGTAGACTGAGGGTTGCTGAGTGACTGACTGACTGTCTCCAGCCTGCATAGATAAGCTGAAGGGAAATAGAATTGTTCTTAATTGATGAACAACACTCCAGGCTCTCAGTCAGTCACTGTGAAAGGGACAGGGGTTAGGAGGGTACTGTTAGACTATGGGGCTTGACGTTTGGGGCTCTACTGTGAAGCAGGGCAGAACTGAGTTCCCATCTGGTCACTTTGCTAGGGATTCCTTGAGGCAGGGGTAGGCTAAGAGAAAACAAAGCATCATGCTACCCCTCTTCTTAGGGCTCTGCATAGCACCAGGATGTATGCTTTGTAGGAGGAGGAGGGATACCCCAGTTCCCATCTGTGGCTAGGGCACTCTAAGTTATTCTCTTCCTTCTGATCCCAAGTCAAGCTTGTCTCCCCTGCTTGGCAACAGCATATGCTGGAGTCTGCTTCCCATGCCCTTCCCACCAGAGGCAGAAGATGAGGAGATGCAGCTCCGTCAGTCATGTGAACAACACAGAGTCGTGTCCCCGGAAACATTCATAAGTTTAATCCACGCCAGTAATAAAATCGCATTACATTTCTCATAAAATAAATGTTCCCATTTATATACAGACGACAGACTGTACAGGCCAAGCCTGGCCCCAGGAGGGCCCACAGAGACAGGTGGTGGTGGTGGAGAGAAGCCACCTTCCCACTGATGATGAAGTTCTAACTTGTAGGACAGCGGCTGGCCAGCTCGCGCAGGCAGAGTGGCTGGCCAGCCTGCCAGGCAGGTGGTCAGACGGGCAGACGGACAGATGGACCTGGAGGCCAGATGCAGGGCGTTACTGAACCTGGGATTCGAAGGTGCCATTGAGCTGCCCCTCCTCATAGTCCATCTGACATAAGATCATGTTGTTCTTCAGGAAGAATTTGTCTCCCACACAAAATCTAGAAAGATCCAAGCAAAAGAGAGAGGAAAAAAAAGCTATGGGTGAAGTCCTATTATAAGAGGAAGTCCCAGCCTGGCCCAGGAGGTGGGACGTGCAGGGGAGCTGCTGCTGCTGCTGCTGCTGCTGCTGCTGCTGCTGCTGCTGCTGCTGCTGAGCTAGCTCCAGGAACCTTCCAGAGGCTTAGAAGGAATGTCACAGCAAGCCTGGTCAACTACTCACAGCAGACCTCTGCAGCCTGGGGTGGTGGAACAGACAGTCAAGCCACAGGCCTCCCGCCATCAGGTCACTCAAGGAGGTGCAGGGGAAATTCAGATAACTCATCCCAATCCCAGAGAAGGTGCAAGAGGGACCAGGACTAGACAGAGCGGAGAGGGATGGAGAATGGAAGGTGAGAGGAAGCAGGGAGGGAGATGAAATGGTTGTTTCCATCACTTTGCCTTCCCAGCTTAGGGCTTGCATCCTCTAAAGAAAGTGTTGACCCTGGCTCACAATTTATTCTCCAACCCAAGGGAGATCACACTTGAGTCTCTTCGTCCTCTGGAAGTATTGAGGGATTTCAAGCTTCACCTCAAAGATATCTACTGGTGGCTGAGACTTTAAGCCCCAGGGGTCACTGACTCAGTCCTAGCATCGGATCTCAGTCCAACCACCAGGTGGCGATGGAACTTCACAGAGCCCTGCTAGTAGGCAGTCTGGCCAGAGCACCCAGGCAGCCTACACTCAACCTGGTTGAGGGTTCCCTCTAGACCTCAACCTGGGAACATTTGTATGAATTCCCACCTGACCTGAGGGCTCCTGAGAAGATGTCCTGCTTTTTGGTGGTGGGTTCCAAGCCAGAGGCAAAGGCCTTAAATCCCTCAAGGCTTCCCCCCAGGACTGAGATAGTGGGTGGGACCCCCCCAAAAAAAAATTCAAGAGAAAGAGGACTGGAACCAGATTCACAGGAGTGGAGTGAGGAGGGAGTGGTATTCCCTAAAGAGTCATCTCCCCCTGTGGGCCTGGAAACCCCTTCTCACTAGACAGGACACAGAAACATATGTACACAGATACAGGATAGTACACACATGTTTAAAACACGTGCATAAACAGTCTCATTTCATCACATACAAGCAGTATGCACAAACTCTTGTGCATGAACAATTACAGTCACATGCACAACTGCACACCAATCCCAAGCACTAGTATCTGTGTGTACACAAACATTTAAAATATATACAAAGGCACATATACACTGGACATGGTGACCTACTCCAACAATCCCAGTACTTCCAGAACCGGAGAGGAAGAAGCAGGAGAATCAAGAGTTCAAACTCATCCACAGATACATTGCAAGTTTGAGGTTAGCCTGGCCTACATATGAGACCCTGTCTCCAAACAAAAATAACAGAGGTTGGGTTGGAAATTTAGCTGAGTTGGTGGAGTGCTTGCCTAGCATGCACACAAGTGGGTTCAATCCCAGAAATGAGTACACCAGGCATGATAATACATGCCTGTAATCGAGGCACAAGTTTAAAGTCAGCCATGGCTACAGACAAGTTTGAGGGTGGCTTGGGATACATAAGACCCTAAGACCAAAAAAAAAAAAAAAACAAAAACCCTCTCCCCTAAATGTATACATACTCAGTATACATAGTATGAAAACACACATATACCCCATCATTAAATTCATGCATATATGGGCACCAGTACTGGAGTGTACACATCTGACCACAGGGTGTAGATACACACATACACACATGGATGGCATACTCAACTACATACACAAAGGAAGTCACACTTGCATGCATGCCTCCTCAGCACTCCTAGCCCAACCAGCAGGCCTCGGGCTAGGGGCTGGGAAGTGTGTTGGGTTGGTTGATGGTCTGGCACTCACCTCTGATTGCAGAGCTGGCAGGCGAAGCAGTCAAGGTGATACACATTGTCCCGGGCTCGCATCACCATCTCGAAAGCTGGGATCAGCTTGCTGCAGGCAGCACAGTTTCCTGTGGTGCCAAAAAGCCTGCAGGGGGGCAGGGGGAGGGCATAGAGGATTCAAGGGCCTGCCAAGGAGCTGCCTCCACCCAGGGGCCTGCCCATTCCCTAGCATGTGGAATAGCAGGTGAGCCTAGTCAAGAACTAACTACCATATCAAGATCCTACTAGATTAAGCTTTAAAAAAAACTGGCATCTCACTTCCCAGGGGGGCTAAGTAACTTACAGCTGGGTATTAGTAGACACCATCACCCTACATCCATATTTCAGGTTTCCACCAGAATCACGCAAAACTGGCCCCTAGGCAAAGACTCCAGACCCACACCAGCCTAAATTTCAGAGGCAATCTGCCCATCATGGGCTGTGTATCCTCAGACAGTCACTTGGAACCTTCCAGAGTCCCAGTTATCCTGACTGTCAAAGAATAAAACGTATCGCTCACAGGACTATGCACTTAGCAATGCCTAACCTTAACCCTAACTGAACTTGTGGCTCAGGGACATGCTAAGAGCTTACTTTAAAAAAAAAAAAAAAGAAAAGAAAAAGAAAGAAAGAAAGAAAGAAAAATCACCTCATTTGATCCCAACACAGCCCTCTGAGGTCAACACTTGTGTCATCCCCATTCAAGATAAGAGTGAGTCACAGAGAGATAAACAACTCACTAGGGGCATGTGCCTGGCTCCTCTGGGAGAGTGATCTATGCCACTGACTTCTTGCTTTTAAAATTACAGTGCTTTCTGGGGCTGTAGCTCAGTTAGACTGCTTGCCTAGAGTGCAAGAAGCCCTGGGTTCCACTCCAGTACCACACATGGTCATCCATGTCTATAACCCCCGCACTCAGGAGGCAGAGGCAGGAGGAACAGGAACTGAAGGTAATCCATGTCTACACAGGGAGTTCGAGGCCAGCCTAGCTTACTCGCCTCAAATTGAAGATAAAATTACAGTGTTTTATGAAATCGTTTTCTGCTATAATCTCACTGTGTCACTCACCTATGTCTCCCTTTCCTTCTTGGAACCTCAGTTTATCTTTTTGTAAAGTGAGGCTGTTAGACCAGCACAGCCTAGAGATGCTTCTCACCCAGAACTGGTCCCCAAAGCAAGTTCCAAGGGAAGCTGGCACAATGGTCTCTTTGAGAGGGCTTCCCTCCTCTCAGCTGCTGGCTGCAGAGCTCTGGGGACACGGGGACAGGAAGTTCACTCCCTATCCATTCACCACAATTCTTGGTTGGGTGCTCTAATGGTCTGAGCAAACCAAGCTCCTCCTTGCTTCCTTTTTGCTGAGCAAGCTCCAAATGGTGCAAGGGGGCTGAGAGGCGGGTGGTGGGGCCCTCTAATCCCCGATTTGTCGATGCAGGCTCAGGCACCTGCAGACCAGCTTGGCTCCATTATTCATTGGCCTGAGCTGCCTGGTGCCTCAGATAAAGGCAGACAAAGGCTGGGCCACACCATCTGCCTGCCAATGGGGGCCTTTTCTGCCACCAGCAGTTGTTGCAAAGGGCCAGGCTCTGGGCAGTCACCCCTCCCTAACTCACTGGCCTACCTGGCTCCGTTCCTTACCTCTACTTAAGCATAGGGAAAGGAGCTTCCAGCGCATATGGCTGGCAGGGCCCAGAATGCTGTGGGCGCTTTGGAGTTCCCGACAAGCCCACACTACCCCATGGCGCTCCTCCCAGTCCCGATGGCAGCCCATCAATTGTACAGTCACTTCTCTCTAGCCTGTTAATTCACCGACCCAGGTAGACGTCCCAGACCTCCAGACTTGAAGCCCCCCACCCCCACTCCGCTTCCATGCCCTTGGGTGTTGACTTCCCAAGAGTATCCTTAAGCCTTCCTCCTGGCTTCAGTTCCTCTCTCCGCCCTAGAAGCACTAAACACCATCACTTAAAAAAAAATAAATAAATAAAAAAAAAATCTGTTGCTAAAACTAAAGAGAACAATTGAAAGGAAAAGTGCAGACAGGTAAATCTCAGGCTCTCCGGGGAAGGTGGGAGTTTCCAGATAACCCTGCCCCCTCCAACTTGTCCCAACTTGAGCACAAGTCCCACCAGCTCTCACCCCATCCTGCTAATTAATGTGATGGGCCTTCCTTCCCCACACGGCTGCCCAGCCACCATCCAGCAGCTAGTGACAGAGCCAAATGCAGGTGCTGGGTCTCAGCCAAGGCCCCTGCTTCATGGCCTCCTTCCAGCCCTGCTGATGTCATAAATGGCCTAAGGGAGGGTTAATTGGGGAAGGCAGCCCCAGGGGATGGCATCCAGGTTGTGGCAGAGGGACAAAAGCTCTGAAGAATGCAAGGTGAGGTGTAGGGGGTCTAAACAGAGAAAAGGTTCGAAGCTAAAGGCTCAGGGCTGGTTCAAACCCAGTTCTTTAAAAGGCATTGGCAGTCCTTGTCCTAGGCCATGGCTCCCTGCCAACCAAGGCAAATGAGAGCCTAATCCCAGCACACCTGGAAAGGAGGACTCTGGGGAGAGGTGGGCAGGAGACTCCACCAGGGAGAAAGGCCCAGGCAAGTCTGGGCTATTTCATCTGCTCCTCCAGGCCCCTTTGAGGTATCCCTCCTAGATACCCATAGGAGATAGGTAAGGCTGAAGCCAGGCTGGTACCCATGGGAAGATTATCTTGGTGTCCAATTGCTACTCACGCCTGCTTGGATAGTGTGGGGCCAAGTCCAAGGAGTTAAAAACATAAGCTTGCTCTAGAATGGCTCACAGGGCTGACATGAGGCAGTGAGTAAGGAGTAGTCACATGGCTGTGCACACAGGTTGCCTGGTTTAGAGCTTGGGTCCAAGTTGCACCAGCCTGGAAAGATGGGGGCTGAGTGAGCAGGGCAGAGCAGCAGAACCCACCTCAGGTAGTCACGCCGGCACAGGATGAGGTTGGCCTTGGTGTAGAGAGTGGAGCCCACCTCGCCCAGGCGGCAGTCACAGCAGGCACACTTGAGGCAGTCCTCATGCCAGTACTTGTCCAGCGCCTTCAGCAGGTACCTGTCCTTGATCTTGCGGTTGCAGCCTGCACAGCCCTTCTGCTTCCCTTTTGGTTGGACGGAGAGCATCGGCACACCTGTGATAGGAAAATAGACAGATGGGCATGGGACTGACCTGGAGCTCTGGGGCATACCCTTTTCCAGGGAATAGGGGGTATGTCTTTCTCTCTACTGCTTCTTCTAAGTGGAGGCTCCCAGGAGCCCTCATTTTCTACTTCCTCCCCAGGCCCCAAGCCTGGCCTTTGGGCACCATACCATGCCTTTGTCCTGTCTAGACCCTTCCAAAGGTCCAGAGGCTGCTGGCCTTGCTGGGCCCTTCCCTTCCCAGCCACTGTCCCCTGTATGATCCAGGCAGACTCATGTAAGCTGGCCACACTAGATCTAAGAATGAGTTCCACTAAGATTCTCACTGTCACTCTCTCTTCAAGTGCAATAGTCACTGTGCACTGGACCATTTCAACCTCCACCCACAGGCACAGAACGGTAGTATTGGGAAGAAAGTGGGAGGCTCAGGGTGGCATCTGAGAGGGTGTGTGTGGCTCCCCTCAGGAATGCTTTGGTCAAAGTCAAAGCTCCATCTGGCCTGGTCTGAGGGAAGGAGGGAAGGAGGGAGGAAGGTGCCAGAGCCTTTGAAGCCTGGTTCAATCTCTCAGTTTAGGAATCTCCCTCCACCACCTCCCTGTGCAAGCATCTCACCATGTAAGGAGCAACAAGTACCAGAAGTACCAGGCAAGACTCAGTGTGCAGTCACTGAGGGCAGAGCCTGCCGGTAGGTGGGCATGAACACTCACACACACCCTTGTACACAGCATGATGTACAAGTGTGGACATAGGTGAGCACACAGTCACACATGCCTGGTCCCTTCCCCCAGAACCACAGGGAAGGGCAGCCGAGGAGGAAATGGGGCACACAGTGTCCAGGCGTGAGTACGAGAGACCTTAGAAATGATTTCCATGCATTTGGTTTCTGAGAAGGGCTGCTGGAGGACAAGCCTCTTAAGAGAGCAGAGTGGGTTAGAGGCAGATATATCCATGACCAAGGCACAGCAAAGCCCACCCTTCCAACAGGCCAGCTTCCAATAGGCCCAGGTCTGTTTCCACTGGCCGTATCCTGTCCCAAAGACCTATGTTCTTCCCAGGGGTATCATTCAGTTCCATCCCTGGGCATCTCTGCCATCCACAGCCCAGACTCTGTGCCCACGCACAGGCCCAGCTGCTGAGCCACAACCTCCTTTTCCCTTCCCTCTTCAAGAAGGAATATGTCCTCTAGCTTCAGGGGAGAACCTGCCACCTAGAGACCTTAGATTCATAGATGTCAGGTCAGAATGGCCCTCAGTTTTCCAGGCAGATGCTCTCCCCCCACAGACAGGGAAACTGAAGTTCAGGTAGTGAAGGAACCACTGATGGAGACAGCTTCAGAATTTGTTCCTCTCCTGTGCTTTCTCAACCAGACCCCCCCCCCCCCCGACTTCTATTGGAGAGGAGGACAGGCCCTCGGTCAGGGAAGCCCTCTCTTCAGGAAGAAAGCTGAGACCCACGGCAGCACAGGACCAAAAGGACAGGTGAGGGCATGGAGGAGGTGGCCCCGTAGCTGTCCCCTGCAGGCAGAGGTTGACCCCCTTAGCCCTCTCTCCTTTAGTCATTGTGGGACCATCTGTTAGCTGGGGAGTTCACCACCTAATTTCCTTAATGCAGCTCTAAAGGTTAATTGGTCTGAATGAGAGACAGTATTCAGGATGATGGCTGTCTCAGGGTCAGCCTGTGTCTCCTCTGACAGAGCCCAGCTCTGCCCAGGAAGCAGACCTAGGACAAGTTCCTTCTAAGGCCTGGCCTACAGGGAGGGATGAAGTGTAGGAGACTAGGGGGAGGTCTGGGGCTCCAAGGATGGGAAGACTGTCCCTGGGGCCTGTGGAGGGGCACAGTAGAGCTGTTCACATGAATACTAACTCAGATCTTAATGTAGGACCATTAGAGCCTCAACAAGACTACCGTCCTTCTCATTCACCTGGCATGTAGTAGGCTTGGCCCCTCCGGGGATCTGTGCTTGGGCGACTACCAGAAGGTGGGAGAGTAATGGGGAAAGCATCTAGCCCACTAAGTTATACTCCTAAATGAAAAGGGGCAGTGGAGACTCCAGCTCTAAGGTGTCTATGCCAGCCCTTCTTCTGCCTGTCAGCTGGTATTCATTGCAAGCCTGGGTTTCAGCGTGCCTGGCCACATTTGCAGACCCAATGGAAGCCACAAGGAATGATACCACCGGCTGCTCCTACATCCCCTACATCTCCATCCTACCTGTGCCAAAGCTAGACCTGCCACACACAGGTTACCTAAAAAGCCTGTGCAAGATCCAGGACAGTGAGAACTCTGATCGCTGGGCTCTGCATAACTTACAGAAGTGAAAAGCCTGCTGAAGAATCCTGTGACCCCAACTCTGGATACCAAGTCAAGATGCTTTTTCACAAAGGAAGGCTGAGGTCTTGGGAGAAGCCTATCCCAGCAAGTGCCTGTGGGTGGACCTAAATCCAAAGCTTGTAGCCATGTGGTCCTAAGGAGATGGTCTGGCCTCTGAGCCATGGTTTCCTCATCTGCCTAGTAAGTTAAATGGGAATAACCCCTTGCTTCCCATTGGAGTGGCTTTGGCTCTGCAGAGCCAGGCTAGGGGAGGTAAAACACCTCCCAGGGAAGGAAAGGGGCTTTAAGGAGTATATCTACAACCTCCTGCTCCCCAAATGAGGCCTGGACTCCCACTCCTGTCTCTCTAGCCTGCCAGCCAGCCAGCCCCCTGCAGACCCTCCTGCCCCTCCTCCGCTGGCTCTGGGAGCAGAGCCTCGGGCCATGCACTTTCCATTAGGGAGATAGCAGCCCTCTGCTGAAGTCCATTTGGGATCCATTTTAGTGTTATCTAAAAATCAAATCTACATGATAATCCTTTTAACGTACTCCCTACTTCAGGGGGAAAAAAACAGCTTTGCACTCCTTCAGGAAAGGTTTTAAAGCATTACCCAATAATTACTACTCACGCATGAAAACACCCATCTTTAACAATGGAGGCTGCATGTGCCCACACACATGCCCAGGCACATGCTCAGGTACACACACTGTGTCTGGCAAAATAATCAATTCACTTAGCCCACGTGTCATCACCCCTGGTCTCAGGGTGTAGCGGGAATGGTGTTTGAAGGGAAATAGGCTGAACTCCAGTCTTTCTCTGTCCCAAGGAGGAAGGCAGCAGGGCCAATGAAGGAGATGGCCAGACTGTGGGAGAAGTCTTCCAGGTGAAGTTTCATATATATATGATTCATCTTATGTGTTCCCCTGGCTGTCCTAAAACAGACTCTGTAGACCAGGCTGGCCTTGAACTCAGAGATCCACCTGCCTCTACCTCCTGAGTGCTAGGATTAAAGATGTGCAGCACCACCATCTGTTTAAGATCTGTATCTGTGTGTGGATATGTGCATGTGAGTATCAGTGCCTGTAGAGGCCAGGGGCATTGGATCCCCTGGAGCCAGAGTTCCAGGACATTGTGAGCCACTTGGCATGGGTACTAGGATGTGACCTCAGGTCCTACCTGAGCAAGCCATGAGAAGCAAGCCAGTAAGCAGCAGCCCTCCATGGCCTCTGTACCAGCTCTTGTCTCTGGGTTCCTGCCCTGTTTGAGCTCCTGTCCTGATCTCTGATGATGATGAACAGTGATGTGGAAATGTGAGCCAAATAAACCCTTTCCTCTTCAAGTTGCTTTGGTCATGGTGTTTCATCACAGCAATAGTAACCCTAGCTAAGACACTCATTCACTTGAACCTAGGAATTCCTCTAGGACATTCCTGAAGACATCCGCACTTCTGAGGCAGAAAGGCCAGCTATTTCTGGAGTATCCCTGATGTGGATTTATTTGATACTTTTTCATTAACCCTGGGCCTTAGTTTTCCTTTTTGTAAAATGGGTATGAAAACAATACTCTTGCTGGGTGTGGTGGTGCATGCCTTTAATTCAAGCACGTGGGAAGCAGAGGCAGGTAGATCTCTCTCTTTTTTTTTGAGGCCAGCCTGATCAACACAGTAAGTTCCAGGATAGCCAGGACTGTGAGGACTATGTAGTGAAACTCTGTTTAAAAAACAAGCAAATGATAAAACAACTAAAAGAAACAACGAAAGAAAGAAAGAAAGAAAGAAAGAAAGAAAGAAAGAAAGAAAGAAAGAGAGAGAGAAAGAGAGAGAGAGAGAAAGAAAGAAAGGAAGGAAGGAAGGAAGGAAGGAAGAAAGGAAGAAAGGAAGAAAGGAAGAAAGGAAGAAAGGAAAGAATACTCATCTTAGAGCGCCCCCATGATTTATGAAGGAGTCTTTAGGACTAGCTGAGCCTGATTGTCAAGCTGGATGAGTGTCACTGACTCGGCACACTGGAAAGTTCAGTCACAGCCCCACCTCAGGGTCCTACAACAGGGACAGGTACTTCCTTTGCAGAGCAGAAATCAAATGTGAACTTGCCACTGTGGTTTTCAGTGTCATCCAGAGGCCAGTCCAGTAGTCAGTATGAACATGTCAAGGAGGAAACTGGCCCCATTTGTTTGCCCAGAAGGCAGCCCCAGTGGCCAGCTAAGTAGGAAAGGCTGGCTGTAGGGAGGCCCCTCAAGATTCTGAGCAGTGTTCTGGGGGCCCAGGCATGAATAACTTTGGTAAATCTCATAATCCCTTAATGGACTTCTGTGTTGGTTCCACAGTAGGCCAGAGAAGGAGGAGACTCAGTTGTAGGCCCTGCCCACAGCCTCAAAGCACAACAAGGATGCCTGCTACCTCCTGGGGTGGGGCTCCCATTTCTCACCAGGAGCACCCCTGCTCCTGGGATAAGCAGGGACCCTGGGTTGGGCAGTCTGACCTAACACCCTAAGGGATTTACTCACTGCTGAGTTAGGGCTGCCATTCTAACAGTGGAAAGTGAGGTGCAAGAAAGGTTCCCACTTGTCTATAAATAGGAGACAGAGCTGGGGTTTGAACCTTGGCAGTCTGTCTCTGGGGCCCAAGTCCCCTGATCCAAGGCAGGGCTGTATGATGAGGTGCTAAGGAGACCTCACAACAATGGGAAGACTCTGGAAAGTATAAAGATGCACTCAGTCATAGGACACATGGGCAGAGTACACAAATACTCCCGCACAGGCATGGAATTGCACAGGCCCACAAGGGCCACACAACAAGGAGCTGTGTCTGTTTTCTTCTCCCCACATTAGCTTGGAACTGACACACACCAGGTGTTCAGTAACGCACATGAAAACACATTCATGCATGCAAGTGTACATACGCCTGGCTGGGTCTACACACATGTTGGTATGCTGATGTAAACAGACACTGAGGCACAGGTGCACAGAGACATGGACTGTCACAGGCATCACTCTTAAAACACACGCTGATTTGAACAAAACCTGACACCTCAGAGACAGAAGGAAGCGGAAGTCACCTGAATCCTTGTCGAGCATGAGCGCCTCCCGCAGTCAGCCCTGTCATCCTCTCTCCCTCCCACTGCTGACAAGGGGGACTCGGAGGCTTCATAGATCAGGGATCTTGCCATCCACCTGGGCCCATCCCAGATGTGGAGCTGCAAAGAAGTACCCCAGCGGAGCCCATCTCTGCACCTCCTAGGCGCCAAGCCCCTTGAATAAGGAAATTCAAAAGTGTGATCTAATTCTGCCACATCGCTCCCAATCTCGTTCTCTCAGAAGTAACTCTATTCTGCACAGGCCTGTGCCGCCTGCGCGAAGCCTTCCATTTCACACCGGTTTTATCTCCACAATTTCTCATCCCACTGCACTCCTATCCCAGGCCCTGCCACGTGGCGGGCGAGGCCTGAGCTAATAGCATTTCCTACTCATTTGGAATCAAAAGCCAAGGGGAACAACTGTTAGAACCCACCACGGCCACGGTCACCTAGTCCACACTCACTATTGACCTCTCTGCGAGTCCATTAGCGGCATGGTGTTTACTAGGTCAGGTAAGCAGAGGGGGCGGGGAATGGAGGCGCCCTACTGAGGCAGGGAAAGGAAGGCTGGGAGGTGGGGCTTGGCTGATGAAGGGGTGGTCAGCTCAGGGGCAGGACTGACACCTTTGCCTCTGAAGTCTGAGGAGGTGGGTAGGAGCAGACATTTGGAGACACACAGCCTCAGCTAGAACTCTGGTTCTGTCATTTTCCAGTTTTGCCCCCATTTACTCATTTACTAAATGAGGGTAGATTATGCTAATTGATTATTTTGAAGATTAATTTAGATCATAGCCATGAAGTACTTAGCACAAAGTTTGGCACAAGAGCTAAGACGATCGATCGATCGGCTAAGGGAATGCATGCCTACGCTATGATCCAGCAACTCTATTCCTAGGTGCTGGCGAAGAGGAGGGCGGTAGGGGCGAGAACTTGGGGGTTCCAATCCAGGGCAACAGGAGTGGAGGGGGAGGCTCATCACACGGCTGGGGGCTTGTGTGGATGATGGGGGGGCCTGGAGGGTTCTGGAGGGGGCCCTGGCACAGGGCAAGACACTGAAATGTAGTGAAATGAATGAAATATGTAACGCATGCCTTCTCTAAACTGCCAAGTTTCTTCGGGCAGTTTGCAAGAGAAAGGACCACCTGGTAGCGCCCCTAGCACCTGCTGCCAGTGTCACCCCACACAGATGGCTGGCAACTCTCCACATCACCCCTTCCTGAGTGCTGTAGTTCATTCATTGTGAGCCAGTGCCCAGAAATCTCGTGCCATTTGTCCCAAGGGAAACCTGGGAATGACCAAGGATGCCACCAAGATTGGCTACAGTCAGGAAGCACCCATGCCCAGCCTCCTCTACCCTGGGACCATGGGTGGCATCACACTGTCTTTTTCCTGAACAATAGAGAAGAGTGAACTTTTCTTGGACCCCATGTGAACCCTGCTAAGGGAGAAAGCTCTGGAGCACATGGCAGGGACAGCTAAAAGGACGTGCTGCTTGGGGGCCGAGCGCCGACTCAGGTTCAGCACGGTGGAGAGCAATTTCCAATAGAGTAGTAAGATGCAGGAGGCACTTCTGCAGTGGGCTCTGGGGGCGGCCAACTGCCCTTAGCATCTTGCATCTAAAGCCTGAAACCACTGTGACCTTGGTGTGTCTAGAGACGGAAAGCGCCGAGGCCAGGGTTGGGGAGAAAGCTGGACCCTGCAGAGCCCGGAGACAACAGCCTTGTAGACAGTCTTCATCCACCTGGGGTACCTCTGACAGAACATTGGTGGATTGTCAGCAACAGATTAATTTTCCATGTCTAGGGCCTAGGAGGGTCAAGACCTAGGCACTGGTTCATTCATTGTCTGATGAGGGCTGCCTCCTGGCTCATGGACAGTTATCTTCCCATTGTACTTCACACAGCAGAAGGGTTGAGGGAGGTCTCTAGGGTCCCATGCATAAGGACACCAATCCCATTCATGAGGTTCTGCCCTCAAGGGCCTCAACTCCTAACAGTACTAGTGGGGAGTTTAGGATTAAATTCAGAGAGTCAGAGGAGACACATTTCCAGGAGCCAGCTGAGAACTTGTAGAAGGGCCAGAAGGAGGAAACACCCAAGACTCTGGGGCAGCAGCTTCATGGGCTGACTTCCCATAGTCTTCTGTAGGTCCTTCTTCTTCTTGTTTGTTTCCCTGCAATCAATCAATCAATCCTCTCTCTCTCTCTCTCTCTCTCTCTCTCTCTCTCTCTCTCTCTCTCTCTCTCTCTCTTCAGAGCTGAGGACCGAACCCAGGACCTTGCACTTGCTAGGCAAGCGCTCTACCACTGAGCTAAATCCCCAACCCCCTCCCTGCAATCTCAGACATAGCCTAAAAGCTACAGATCTCAGGAGCTCTGGTTGCCAAGCCAAACCTGACCTCTGTGCCCTATTCTACTTCCCCTTCCTAGTGCTCATCACCCCCACCCCATCCCTCTGTCCCCGTTCCTAGAAATACTCAGCATCAAACACCACACACACACACACACACACACACACACACACACGCACACGCACACGCACACGCGCGCGCGCGCGCGTACTCACACACGCATGCACTCACACATGCACACACTCACACACACATGCACTCACACACGCACTCACACATGCACATACACACATGCACACACACACGCACACACACACACACACATGCACACACGCACACACACATGCATGCACACACACACATGCACGCATGCATGCACGCACTCACACACATGTCCTGTTCCCTGTCATAACTGCTTCTTTCCATTTCCAGAGCCAACTTTTATCTTTTTGAGTCAGGGTATCACGTGGCTCTCAGGGTGGCCTGGAACTCACTATGTAGCCAAGGATGACTCTGAGCTTCTGATCCTTCTGCCTCTACCTCCTGAGTGATGGAATTACAGGCATGTAGCACCCTACCCAGTTTATGCAGTGCTGGGCATCAAACCCAGGGCTTTATACATGCCCATCAAACACTCTACCAACTGAGATACATCCCCAGCCCCCGACTCCCATCTTTTACCATACTTTGGGCATAGGTCCCACAAACCGAGTGCTCTACAACCCATTCTCCACTTAGCAGTAGGAGAAGCCTTTCCAAGTAAACCAGGCTGGTCACTGCCCAGCTTGGAACTTTCCCCAGCTTCCAGTACACTGAGCGCGGTGCCACACCTGCTCTGCACGTAGCCTAGAAGAGCTTCATGTGGTCTGGCCCCCTGCCTGCCCCTGCCACGCTGAGCTCCACCACACTCCAGCTCTCCCTCCTGCTTCAGGCTCTCTGCACAAGCAGATTCTTCCGCGGATTCTCTGGTGGTTCCTGCCTTTCCACCCTGGAGCTTAAATATCAACAGAGAGAACTTTTTCACCCCCATTTCCTTATTTAAACCACCCATTCCCTGCCTGTCACTTCCTTTCCAGTTTTCAATAGCAACTGGTCATTGCTTTTGTTTTCCTTTGGAGAATTTACTGGGAAAATGACTGGCTTCTCTCCCGTGAATAGAAGCCCTGAGAAAGGTGCAATTTTCAAGGCCCCGTCCTACCCCACCACTGTTCTAGCACTGAACCTGACAGCAGTCCTAAGCATAGCTTCAATAAATGAATGAAGAGACTTAATGGCAGCTATCCAGATATTACTGGCAAGCATCTCTGGCTGGAGTGAGTCGATTCATACAGGCAGGTCCCCAGAGCGGGGGGCCTTGATGGCATATGGCTTGTGTGGACCCCTGCCACACAGCCCAAGACATTTGTGGCTCCGTGGCTCTATTGCAAAGAAGAGACAGGGTCTAGTCCTGTCTGCCACAAGCAACTTTTCCCCTCCTGTATGTATTCATGTAGATTTGTGTTTTTAATGGGTGCCAGGGATCAAGCTTGGGTCTTCATGCTCATACAGCAAGCTCATACTGAGCTCTCATGAAGTGAATTTTTGAGAGGTGAATTTTAGGGTTCTACTCCATGATTCCTTTACACACAAACACTGTGACCTCCTCAGGGTGGTAGGCAGCACTGTAATGTTCAGGGGTCAGTGGGTGGCCAACATTTCAGTCCTTTCCTCCTGAGCTCTGTCCTGGACCCCTTGGCCCCTCACACAGACCTGGCTGGCCTCCCTTGCTCTTGTCTGAAGGTCCTCTGGGTGTATTAATATGACCACTTTCTCCTTATAGCCTAGGCTGAGCCTTTAGCAGCCAATGGGAAGAAATGTGCCCCTCCCCCCAGAATTTCCTGTAGAGAACACTAGGCCCAAGCCTTTTTTTTTTCTGTCTAGGGTCTTCTAATCCCATCCCAGGATGTAGAAGCCAGCCTCCATGTTCCTTAGAGATGTGCTGCCTGGAGCCACACATCTGTGTGGGACCAGGGAGGATGTGTCTGGAAGCTGTGTTCCCCAGCCGGTGACTCAGCTACACCCTGGGCGCCTGCAAAGCCAGCATCACCCATCTAACGAAACGGGGCTCCCAAGAGGCCTACAATCTTCACAGAGGAGGAGGAGGAGGACCCAGACTCTCAGACGAGTCTCAATTTCACAGCATCAGGGACGCGCGCACCAACGCGCTGAACCAGAAAACGAGAGTCTGGCAGGAGCCGCAGACACACCACGAGCATCGGGGGAGCAGAGATTAGGGCCCTTCAAAATCAATTTTGAATTCAAAGTTTTAAATGTGTTCTCCAGGCACAAAGAGGGGGTCCTCCAGCCTGGCTCAGCCTACTCAGCTGCGGGGCTCTGTTCCTTTCCTGAAGCAACAGAGCACAGCACCTGTGAGCTACTGTGAGAGGGACAGTGGAGGAGGGCTGTACCCTGTCACCAGGACAAAAAGGACAGGGAACTTCTGGGTACTGGCTGAAGGAGCACAGGGCTGGAGCTCCCTGCTGACCAACCCTGGGGGCCACTACAGCTCTCCCCTGCAGGCCTGGGAGGGGCTCAACCATCTGGGAAGCAGTTTAGATGGTGGGCTTTGAGATGGGATAGCTAAGGATTCTAGACCCGCCATGGGCTCTAGGGAGAAGATACTTGTTCAAAACAAACTTTCCTTCCAGCAAGATGGGGGAGGATGACCTGGAGTACAGCCTTGTGGAATCAGAGGGGCCTGGAGCATAGCCCGGGGGAAGTAGGGGGCCCCTATGTGGCAGTCAGCAGAACAGACTGCTGCTAATACACTACCAGCTGTGTGACATGGTATCTGTAGCTGGCAGCTGCCTGTTGGTCAAGCTGCCTGTCATCTGCCAGGCCATTCCTGGGGGACTGTGAAGTTACAGCAATACACGGGGCACCAGAAACCTGGGAGAACAGACTACTCTAGTCAAACCCTGGAGAAGGCTTCAGAGTCTGCAAGAGGAAGGCCTTGGGGGCCTGGATCATTAGTGTGTGCTCCAGCTTGGTCCTGTGCTCCTACCTGGGCCCCTCTTAGCCTATAGGCTACCCACAGCTGATGTCTTCTCAGGCTCTGGGATAGGGAAGCTACCCTCTAACAAGCTTCTGATCCCTGTGTCCCTGCAAACAGCTTCCCCGACTTCTCTAAAACCTCAGACTTTTTTACACCATGGTGGTCCTACAACATAAACCCCAATGACCATGAAGCACTCAGCAGGGGACAAACAGCCACAGGAGCACCAGGGCCTTGTGCATGCTTCACGGGGACCTCCTTATTTAAAAAGGAACACGGGGAACAGAGGCTGGGGTTTCCAGACCATATAGGGGAGAGAAGGCAGGGACCCCCTAGCTTGGGAGTGGGCTGCTGGCTTTGCAAGGAGATTGCAGTGAAGGCCTGGGTAATGCTCCTTTTAGTTACAGCATAAACTGTGGCGATAAAGCGTACCTGGGGAATGTTTAGAGAAAGCACTAATGATTTCTTCCCCAGTGGTTAATAAATTCACTTCTAGATCAATTTGTTCGCGATAGAGCCCGGCGAGCGGAACCCGCATGGCGGGCACAGCCGAGTGTGTCTTTTTCAGTATAAATGATTTATTACGATGATTAGCGGCACATAAACAATTTAAAATACAACGCTAATTAGTTTGGGGAAGAAAGGAGGGGAAAAGCCACCCTGTCTCTCTCCCCATTATGTTCTACTTCTCTAAGTATGTACTTTTTAATTAAATCCAAATGTCACAATAAATTTAAAGTGTTTTATTACTGCTCGGGCTAACTGAGGCAGTCAGGCAAGCCCCCTCACCTCAGGCATCAGCAGGCAGGGTGTGGGGGGGGTTGAGGATCAGGGGTACCACAGGGGGATGCTCACATCTCTTCTCCAGGGACTCCTGCAAACCCCTCCAGGTTTCTGGCAGCCCCAGACTGGCAAACACTGGAATCTCCCAGGTGCCTCCAACCTTCCCAGTCAGTGTGAGCAGAAAATCTTCCTTCAAGCTTGTTCTGAGCAGCCTAGAAGCCAGTCACTTCTCCATGATGGTCCCATACTGTCTTCTACCCACTTCAACCTCCCTGAGTGCTTTACCCAATGTCTTCTGTGGGGGACACTTCCTGTGCACTCCTTCCAGGGTGGTGGTCTGCTATGGGTGCTTCAGCTCCTGGGATGGGGAAATGCAGCACAGAGGGGTGCAGCAATTTATCCACAGCCTCACAGCTAAAAATAAGGACTTGAGCAAAGTCTTTGTTCCTTCTCTAGCATATTCTGCCTTGGAGCCTACACCTGACTGTATCTGATCACTCAGCTCCTGTGCTCAGGAGTAAGCAGAGAACTAGAGGCTTCAGGCGGTCTTCCACCAAGATGCATTTGAGGCAGGGATCAGCCAGAGTTTAAGGATTCTGTTATGTCTGGGTTCAAGTTCTGGTTCTGCCATGGACTAACAAAGTAGATTGGTTCTTTAGCCTCTCTAAGAGCTTCAGCTTTTGCATCAGCAAAACAAAAGCAGCCATACCCAATTTACAGAGCAAAAGAATGTAAACAGTGAAAGCAAGAGAGACCATCCTGTAATTCTTCATATACCACATAAGTAGTGATGACTTTTCAAAGCCCTTGAGGTGAGCTGAAAGAGCGCTAGCCCTATTTCACAGATCAGAACACTGAGGCTAGAAAGGTTACGGTGAATCCCAGAATCCAAGCAGGGATCAGATGGCAGGTAACCTCACTTCCAGAACTCAGACAGCTAGGGAACTTTGCCCATACATTCACCCAAGCACTGTTCATTTAAGAACAAGTATCTTAGGCTGCAGAGGTGGATTAGTGGTTAAGGCACTGATTACCAGGACCCACATAAAAGCCGGACACAGTGGTGCATGAATCTGTGATCTCTGTCCTCCCACAGGAAGCTGGAAGGCGGAGACAGGAGGATCCCCAGAAGTTTACCGTCCATCTAGCCTGGTGTGCCCACAAGAGGCCCTGTCTCAAATAAGGCAAAACCAAGGACCAATAACTCAGGTAGTCTTCTGACCTCCATACATGTGCCATGGCATGCACACATCCCTTCACAAACACATGTGTATATACACCACCAACAAGCATCTCTAAGTAGTTTCCATATGACCCAGCAATTCTACTCCTAAGTATATGTCCAAGAGAAATGAAAACGTTGGTCTGAACAACATGTACAAAAGCCAAAAAAGGAGAAATAATCCAAATGTCTATCATTTATCACTTGACAAATGAATAAAAAATATATTTACACACAGTAGAATATTATTGGATCATGAAAAGGATGATGAACGAATTTTACTAGTTTATCTTCCCAGGGCTCTGTTGAGTGCCAAATATTAAGCACTAGACCACCAGGGATGGGCTTGCTGTTGAGGCTTCTATGTCCTTCAAGGACTATACCCTATCTGCAAAGAGGGCATACCTGTGAGGAAGGGTTCCTTTCAGAATCTTGAACCTGTTCTATATGGGGCAGTATGACTATGCATAGTGGTATGTGAAAAGTGTATGGGCCATCAGAAGTTTATAATATCATGTGCACAATGACTAGGATATAGTGGAGACTGGAGAGAGATGGTACCCTTTCCTGGGGCCTATGAGCCTCACCTTGGGCAGGGTGTGAAGGTTCAGATCCCAGGCACATGGCCAGGAGGGTAGGAGGCAAGAATGCCCTTGGAGGGGTTAGTCTAAGAAGATCAAAATGATTGAGCATTCTAGCCAGCAAGAGGAGTCAGGCATACATTGTGGCAGGAAATGGCCACCTGCCCCAGAATCTGGGCTGAGGACTATGTCAACAGCTCATTTCCACAAAGGCAGGCCAGTTTCCTCACAGAGATCTGCCTGCCTCTGCCTCCCGAATGCTGGGATTAAAGGCGTGTGCCACCACCGCACGGCTTATGTGTCCATTTTCTAAGCATGAGGCAGGCTCCTGTGGGTCTCTATGGACTCGTCATGGGGTGCTGGCTCAGGAAACTGCACCTTTGGAAAACTACTCTATACTTCTCCAGAATTCCCTTCTCAGGACCCAGGGAGCCTAGGACTGAGGAGATGTCTAGAAGAAGAGGTGGCCAGGTACTCATGACTTTCCAAAGCCACCAACAGTGCCCCAGGAAACACAGTGCCACCCAGATGACAAAGTACATGAAAACAATGTCTCTCATTTGGGATCCATTCAGGGAACAATCAACATGCTCTAGGTCCTAATTTGGTTTTTTCTTTGTTTGTTTGTTTGTTTTGTTTTGTTTTTCGAGACAGGGTTTCTCTGTAGCTTTTGGAGCCTATCCTGGAACTCCCTCTGTAGACCAGGCTATCCTCAAACATAGAGATCCCCCTTCCTCTGCCTCCCGAAAGCTGGGATTAAAGGCATGCACCGCCTCTACCGCTGCCACCACCACCCAGCTCTAGGTCCTAATTTATATGTAAGGAAACCAAAGATCAGAGAAGTTAAGTGGTCTGTCTGTCCAGGGTCTCCCTGGAGTGGGTAATAGAACAATTCCCTGAGATCTCACAAAACAGAGGGTGGCAGAGCAGGAGTAGGATAAAAGTTGTGGTTGCCACCTCCAACCTCCTAAGCCAGCAAGCCACCTCTTCAGTAGTCAGACCTGCATGGGGCTGTTATTTCTTCTAGAGGAGTCTACAGATTTCAAATCTGCAGTGTCTGGGCACAGGACCTTGGAGGTTCTTCCCCTGGTGGGTAGACATTAACTGCCTCCTTCATAACCAAATCAGACTCCTCTCCACGGTTTCCTCCACAGGCCCAGACTACAAGCTAGGAAGGAAACTAAAGGAAGGTACAAAGGGCATGTAAGCTGGAGGAGTGGCGAGTGATCGTCTGCGAGGCTGAAAGAGGACTCCTTCCTCCTACTGTGTGCCCCATTCTCTGCTTTTAGTTTTATCCTTTGCAGGCCATTCTCCATAGAGTGGTCCAAATGAGCTGATAAAGTGTCTTGAGTCGGCCTAGAGCCCTCAGAGCACTCCCATTGACCTCAAGGTGACTCTTCACTCCTAACCAAGGCACAGCTCACAATGGTGTGGTTCTGTCAGTGACCGCCAGTGTGGTCATCCCAAGGATGCTGCGAGGCTCTAGTTACTGATCTCTCTGGCCACCCCCTCATTCTCTCTCTGGGACAGTGAATCCTGTGATCCATGTTGCCCTTCCACTTTGGACCTCCTTCACCTATAAACTCACTACCCATCCAAATGAAGTAACTAAACCCCTGCTGTTAGGACCTGGTTCTTGACCCCTGCATTTTGATAACTATACCAACGGTGGCGGTTTTAATTAGAAAGTAATTCTTAATAAGCTTCATTAGGTCAATTGGATTTCTTGATCAATTTTTCTGTTCAATAGTATGAAGCCACACCCCTTATTTTAATTGTATTGGTATTATTTTCATCAAGATCGTTTTTTTTTTTAATCTTTCAGTGACTTCTCAGTCTATGATTTGTTTTTAGCTTGTGTCAAATCTTATAGAGTGTTTGTCACCGTTGAGACTTCTGTGACAATGATTTCTCACAGAAAATATTTCCAGAGCCAACTTCTGCAGATCTAAATTTTGTCAAGAAGATTCAATTCTTCTGTCAATTTTTAGTCAATAACATATTTTACCAGGTGCAGGCTTAACTGTTGCCAGCTTTACTTTGTGTTAATTATTTCAACCAATTTTAATTTTTTCCTGGGTTCTTTTTTTTTTTTTTTACTTTGCATTTTCAATAATACTAATGAGATATTATTCTTGTGGGTAAGACAGCTTTGCCATGAATTTGAGCAGCATGAAGGCATCCTTAGGGCCAACAGGCAGGTGAAAACACCGCACTCTGCACTTGGGCGGGTGCCAGGTTGCAACCAGGTGCCCCAGGGAGCCCTGCCCCCTGCCCGATGCTCCCCAGTGTCCTGGCCCCTGCCAAGAAGAGGCCTCACAGATGGTAAATGGCTTCTGGGTAGAGGAGGCAGGTGTGCAGCTGCCTGGAAGAGGCAACCTCCCATCAACAAGCAAAGAGCCCAACTGTCCAGGTTGCTTTTGCAGCCAGCCACCCTGCCAATGGAAATGGGGACAGGACCTGCCCAAGGACATACTACTAGACACTGGGCCAGGAATGGGGATGCTGGAGCTCTGGCTATCAGCTCTGTGCTTCCTAGGCACCTATGGGAGTGCTAGTCTTCAGGAGTCCTGTTCCCTCACAGAGAACTGTAAAGCCATCTCTGCCTAGGCTGCCTTACAGGTCTGTCCTCGTCTCTCCTAGCAAAGCCACTAGGAATGGGAGTCCTAACAGCTAACAGCTACAGATAGGCTGGCTCAAAAAGAGACCACCTTCACTTCCTCCATGGTGCTGAGGGAGAGGGCAGACTCTGGCAACTGATTCATATCAGACAACTGCTCTGTAAGCCCCTAACTGGTCTTGGCACATTTACCACCTATTAAAGAAAAAAACAAAACAAAACAAAACAAAAAACAAACAACCAAAAAAAAACTCAGAAACCCCAAAATCCAGAAACCTCCAGATCCAGACAGAAAGACTATGTATGCATGAGTAGGTAGAGGTGTACGTGTGTGTGTGTGTGTGTGTGTGTGTGTGTGTGTGTGAGAGAGAGAGAGAGAGAGAGAGAGAGAGAGAGACAGACAGACAGACAGACAGACAGACATCTATTTATAATACTAGAGCCAGCCATTTCACCAATTTCCCCAAGCTCCTGACAGGCAGGGGCCTCATTCCAGCCCGGCCACTCACCCACTTTCTGGGATACTCCAGATGAGTGTGTTTCCTACTCCTGGAGTGACCTCTACAGAATGGAGCAGTGGAAGGAGGAGAATCAGGAGTTCAACACCAGCCTGGGCTAGATGGGGCCCTGGCTTGGTTGGTCCGTTGGTCACTTTATTTTAAGACTGTGGCTTCCAGATAAAAGGCGAACTTCTTAGGCCTGGGGACAGTGCATGTAGCCTCCTGGATGCCTGGGCCCTAAGGTGCAGCTGCATTAAGACTCCCTCCTTAGTCTCTACTGATGGCCTTCAGGATGCAAGCTGCCACAGCACAGAGGCCGATGTGCACTGCCGAGGGCCACAGGAATGGAATAGATGGTAGTGGGCAGCCAGAGAGGCCTCCAGTCCAATCCACCTGTGAACTGAATCTTTACAGGCAAATAAGAGAGCTGAAAAGTGGTCATTTCCCCAGGTAGATGGCTGACAGACATCCTTCTTTCCCATCTCCGAGAGGCTCTGAAGATCCAGTCAAACTGCCCCAGCTGCCTGTCCCACAGAAATGCAATGACGGTCTACTGTGCCAAGGTGCTAAGTTCCAAGCTCTTTGTTACCCACTGGCAACTAATCTACCACTGTTCAGGCCTGAAGACATATCCTACCCTGCGGTCTGGAACTATAAGCTTCTTTCTGGAGGGCAGGCCTAGCTATTGAATGTGAGGAAATGGGACTTGAACCTAGTCTATCTGGCTAAAACAAAGATAAAACAGTGAATCAGAAAGTTCAAGCATTCTCTGGCACTCACAGGCAACCCTACCCATCTGACACTATGCATGGTGGTTTATTTATAGATCCAAGAATGAAGGGGACTGGGGTTGGAGTAGGGTGCTGGCTGTAGGTCCTGGGCATCCAGGCTAGCATTGCCTGACTCCTCTAGAAAACATGGGTCTCCCCGCTTTATTCAATGGAGTCACAGAGAGCCAACCAGTAAGGTTGAATTATTAAAACTCCTTTCTGGGGTACCATGTGGATTTCTCTCCACAGAGACCGAGAGCAGAGAGGTGGCTGCTCCCGCCACACAATATTAAAATGTCACGAGTTTAAGGCTTGCGTCGGTTGAGTCATAAGTTATCAGCACCCAGTGAGGGCCGACAGAAAGCCTCCCTTAAATTATTAAGCAGAGAGCGTCAGACTGTAATATTTTGCTAAACCAAAGTACAGACACAGACAAAGATGTCATTTCAATATTTGAAACCAGCAAGTTTAATTTAAAATAAGAGCAAACCAATAAGCTCAGAACATCGAGGCGCATGAGAGGAAAATTATACTGTGGGGGGGGGAGGGAGAAAGTGGAAGGACTTAAGAAATTTATAAAAGTAATCTCCAAGTAGAAATTAGAAATCAAGGCCTAGAAACAGAATAACACAAAAGAAATATTACTGTCCACTTTCTAAATCAATATAACACCGCTCCACGCCGGAATTACCATGGTAACTCAAGTAAAAAGAATCAAGCAATTCTTATTATTTCAAAATAAAATCACAGCCTGAAGCCTGGGTTTTATTACAACCACTGATAGATCGCTGGCTTGTATTTATCTGAAATATTGCTTTTCAATCAGCTGGTTTATGAATGTACACAGGCCTCTCACCAGCCCACTTACTGCCCTGTTTTGAGGCCAGGGGCCAACCAATGACTTTGGTGTGTCCTGCATCTGCATACGTGCTCCAGTTAAAGCTAACTATGGAGTTTCAACCCCTCCCAGACAGTCCCGTGACTTTGCAAGATGGAGAGTGGAGGCAGGAAGAAGCAGGGGAGATGGGCTCATAATACTCCTACCCCCAAGCTTGCCCTTGGAGGAGTGCACCCAGGGCTTCAGAGAGCATGCAAACATACATGCACACACATGGAGCCCACCTAGAGAGTTCATCCTCAAATAGGCTCTATCAGGAGTTCTCCTCAGCCCCAATGGTGGCAGATGAAAAAGGGAGCCAGCAAGTCAGAGAACGAGCTCAGGGATCCACCATCAGATCTAGTTTCCCAGCCCAGCCCAGGCATTAGAAGGCTGTGGAGTCTGGGACCAATCCACCAGGTTCTTTGTACTATGTTTTCTCATCTGTGAAATGAAGGTGAGAAGAGTGGCTTCTTCCTAAGGCTGTTATAGGCACTGAAGGAGGTCAGGGAGGGTGTTGGGGATGGATGGAAGGTTGGTTCCACAATTGCCTGACCTCCATACCTCTTGGTAGCCATGCCCTTCATGATATAAGCTGCCACTTACTGTCTTCAAGAGTAGAGTCTGTTCCCTAATCCCTTGAACCTGGGATGACCTTGTGATTTGCTTTTGCCAGTGGAATGTGTCATAAGTGACAATATCCCCATGCCAAACAGTGGCCCTGAGAAGCCTGGTATGTACCCATTCTCTCTAGACCTGTCTCTGTCATGATAACTAGCCAGATGACATGACTAGAAGCTGAGGGACTCAAGTCTTGTTACCCCAGCATCTAACTGAGCAGCCATCCTCTGTCCTCCAGGTTTAAATATGCCCATCTAAGAGCAGAGCTTCCCAGCCAAGCCCAGCTTAAATCTCCAACCCAAAGATTTGTAAGCTAAATAAATGTTTATTGTTTCAAACCACTAAGTTGGTGATGTAGCCATCACTGATATGTATGTATTGGGCAATGCCTCGTGTATAGAGCTCAGTAAAATGAAAGCTGCTGTATGTTTATGATACCTAAGGACCAAGAAAATCACACTGCAGAGAAGAATACCAGTTCACATAGGCATGAGGCATCCTGGTGTATTGCATCTGTGAACAATAGATACTAGGGACTGCTCATGTTCTAGAGACAAGAAAACTGATACCCAGTAAGTTGTCTGAGGTCACACAGCTCCCAACTAGGACCACTCAGGTCGTCTGAACTATGCTCTGGTAGACTGCACTGAAATCATCAGGTCCTTCAGGAAAGCCCACCTGAGCCCTAGGAGAAAGGACAGAAGGAAGGAGCTAGTGATGTGGCCTAGTAGGCCTCCACATCAGACATCTGCCCCTGAAACCTGGTCCAGCCTGCTCACTCCTCTCACCACCTGCTTTTGTCTCCAGCTATATCAATCCCAGTGGGCTCCTGCTTTAGAACATAAACACAAGCCAACCAATGAGAGGCAAGCTTATTACTAGGTAGATACTGTCTCTGAGCAAGGCCGGCTATGGAGGAATGGTGTGTAAGGCCAGGGGAACCACAGGAGTAAAGGGATGGAGACAAACACTGGAACTACATGAACACAAGCCAGCATGGATGTATTAGGTCTACATAGCTTAGTGTAATGGGTGGGGTGGCAATCAGCCTTTGGCAGAATGAATGTCAGAATGTCATTCTGTCTGGCTGTAATAAGCATCAAGAGACAGATGGAAGATGAGATGGAAGACATCAGTGGCAGAAGAGAGAGGGGTAGGTCCAAAATCCAACTTAAATGCAACCTAGACACATGCTGAGAAATGCTAGGCCATCAGCACTCCAGGAGAAGGACCTGATGTGCTGTTTGCCAGTTTCCCTGGTATAACTATTGGTACCCGTGACTGACTCCAAGCTGCTGATGTCATGTCATTGAGCTCAGAGTTGGAAGCAATGCACAAAATCAGCTCTTGCAAGAATTCCAAGTTGCCTTCATGGTATGGTTGTATCATGAGTAGTGACCTGCTGGGGCTAGCAAGCGTGGCATTGGGAGTACTCATGCATGCCTCAATGTATCTCATCTCCATGCAACGAAGATAGGCAGGAAGGCAGGATGGGCTCTATGTCATACACATGCATGGGCCATGGGCCTTCTCAGTCCAAAAGGCTCAGGACAGATGAGTGCCTATCAGTACCTTCTAGGAAGCCTTACATCTGAGGACAGTCCCCTGGGGTGTCAGTAACTTGCCTAGGGCCATGACTAGGACACCCAGGCAGGCATGTTGTTCTAGTTCATCTGATGATCTGTGTCCAGACTTACCATGCCTTGGGGCCAGGACATGGAAACCAGAAAGACACCAAAGCTCTGGGCTGTATCTCTCTACATAATCCTAGATTACTCTCTTGCTTTCTCTGACCCTCAATCTACCTCCCCCCCATATAAATGGAAGGACTTGAGAAAGGCTTTTCCCATGATGCCACTTGCCTTGAGAATCCAGATACTAGTAAGAAGTAAAGGTAGTTTGACTCCCAGCAATGACCAAAAGCCAGGAGGACAATGAGAAGGGCCCAGTTTTCACTAGTGAACAGACCACTGGACTGGGCCCAGGGCTTATTTCAGACTGTTCTGAAACCTAGCAGGGGCAGTGATGCCTCACATGGCCATGGAGTTTCCTATTGACAGAGTATGTTCACTGACAGTACCTCATTTAATTCTGGTGACAATCTAGGTAGATGGAGCAGTTCTCATTGTAGAGGTGAGAGGGTACAGAGGCAAAGCAGCCTCAATATTGGACAGAACACAGCACACAGAACACACATTGCACTTCAGAACTCAGCAAAATGGTAGAGACTGCAGCAGGTCTAATACCCTGGCACACTGGTGGATACCCATACCCCTTTCTCTACCATTTGTTCTAACTTTCAGTCTGTCTAATGCCTTGATCAGAATTTACTGGGAGGCCCTGTGCCTGGGGTATTGATCCAAGCAATAATTTGGCCTCCCTGTCACATAGAGAGAAATAGATTTGCCATGTGTAGGACACAGTTCCGGTCGCGGGGAGCCCCAAATCTCTGAATCTGCATTTGCTTAGAACATCTTCCAACATGGCTCCACTTTCCCCAGTTACATCACCACAGCTCTGTCTTCTGCTGAAAGACGGCCCAGCCCATGCATCCACAGCCATTTCCCAACACAGGTTGCCTTGAGCAGGCAGCCCAGATGAGGCTGCATCTCCTGAATCTTTCTCCCAGGACCACAGAGGGTCTTGTCACCAACGTTCATCAGCAATCATCCTTCTGCCCTAAGGGTGAAAGACCAAAGTAAACCAGTTCTAAGTCCTATCCATTAATCTGAGAGGCTCTTTAAATTGAAGAAAGCGGGCTTGGACTGTGACCAGTCCTGATTTCTATGGGACAGGGGGTAAGGGAGGAAATGAATTCTCAGAAGGGGTGAGAGGCAGACCCTAGCATATTTCCATGTGCTATAAGCATGTTTGTGGGGCACATTCAGAGAGAGGGAGCAAGAGAAACAGGCAGCCCCTGCAGCCACAGAGGCCAAGCAGGTGTCCAAGCCAGTGCTGAGCTCCGGCGCGCAAAGGGTGAAGCTTTTAGGCGAGCAGCGGCTAGTGATCTCAGCTTCCCTTGGTCTTAATGCTTCTGAAAGGCTCCCTGTAATTGGGCATCAGTAGTTAATGCAGTATTGACTGCATTACACGCTCCCGTGCCTCCCCTCGCTAATGCCAATTGCATCACCTTGTACAGTCACCGGCTTGCTTAGCCAATAGCCGTTAAAAGCAATCCAAATCATGAATCATATGGGAAACTTTTAGCAAGACACCGCCATCCAAGGAGACAATTTACAGTTGAGTTAATCTGGGTACATTAGTGAGACATGGATTCTGGACGACAGACCAATTTATGTTGTTTCCCTGTCCCCCCACCCCCCTTAGTCCTCTGTGTGGGCGAATGAATGGAAGGGCGGGGGAACTGAGTGGAACACCTGCCTCTTTGCCCAGTGTTCCAGGAGGGGTGGGGGAGCCCCCTCTTCACAGACTCTCTGTCTGGCTGAGTTTGTACAGGAAGGGGCAGTGACTGTCCTGCCACTCTGGATTTGTGACGGATCCCTCTCAGCAGACAGCACTGCTGTGGAGACTAGTTATAGGAGGTGTGGATGAAGACAGCCCCTCCTGCCAGGCATTATATGAGTGCCAGGTGTAGTCCTCACCCTGCCATCCATGCCCGACCTTTACTAGCTCTTAAAAGGCTGTAGTACCCACTGGGTTCTGCCTTTCACCAATGGGGTAGGGTCTCTGCCATGGAACAGCACGGGGGCCTGCTCCCCACCTCCAACTCCAGGGCCAGGAGGCCAAGGCCACGCTCTACTCTCTGTCGTCTAGGGCATGATGGGACAGACCAGAAGGTCCCGCTGGCAGCACCCTCTCAAGACAAACTGAGTCAGCTGGCGAGGCTGTGTTCCTAGCAGTCATTAACAATTGAAGACTCTGCTGTCTGGTCTTCCTCAACCCAGCTCGACTCCTCCTTAAGCATTTTTTTCTTATTAGAAATGCTCTGGGAATCATGTCTGGTGTTTAGTTCCACAATGTGCCTGCTGCTTCCTGTGGTCACCCAAGCCATCCTGCTGGGCTTTTACAGAGGCAGTTTAGACCCAGACCAGCCCTGCTCCAGCATGCATCTGAGAACATGCCGGCACTCCCAGCTGGGTGCCTTCAGCGTCCTCACTTGCCCAGGCCCCCACAGCTCAAGCTCTGACTGTTCAGTGTGTCCCCACTCAGGGGGCCTCTTCTCCATCAGTGAAGGTCAAATTTGATTTGCAGGGTTCAGGGCAGGAGTTTTCTTGGCTGCCCTGGGACTTCAGTCTCCCCCTCCCACACTCAAAGTCCATAGCCTGGTAACAGCCAGAGCTGCAGGTGTCAGGGAAAGGGCTGGCTTTCCAGGAGAGTTGGAGCTTGCCTCCCCTTTTGCTGACAGGGAGACTGGGCAGCATTTAGAAAGCCCAGACCCTGAGTTCCAGTAAAGTGGAGATGGCTAGGCCAAGAGCAAGCATCCAAATGAAAGCAATTAATCTTAAAACCCGAAGTTTAACCATTTGCAAAACAGATCTTTCTGTCTCTGTGGTGACCCTTCACTGCTCGACCTAATGGATTACTTTATTAATAATGCACTGTGCTTAAAAGCAAAAAAAAAAAAAATTTTTTTTCTGACGATTCAATACTTCAGAAAGTCTCTTAAACCCGTTGCTAGGGCAAAACGATTGATATTTTATTATCTTTCAGAAGTGCAACATGAAAGCTCTGCAGCCCAGCAGAGAGAGGGCTTTGGTCCTCTGTAGCTGGCAGACCTGACTTCAACCAGAGGAGCTCAGCCTCTCTCAACAAGATGCTGCCGGGTACAAAAAAGGTGTTGGGGGAGACTAATAGGAACCCCAAGGTCCTGCGGCTGCCAGACAATGGGTGTTGTGTGCAGCACTGAGAAACACCCCCTAGAGCCTAGGGCACATCTGCCACACAGTCCAGGTGGCCACATTCTGGGAGGGCAGAAGTGTATATGAAGTTAGGCAGTAGGTACCGAGAGGCAGGCGAGTGTATACACAGCCTTTCTTCATTCCCCAATGAAGATGCCCAACCTTCAGGTCCCCAGCCACCTGATTTCCTTAGGTTGTCATGGATCTCAGAGACAGTAGTGCCAATGGTGAAGGGCACCATATTGTTGGACTGCACAAGTAGGGGATAAGGGGGCATCTTGAGTTCCCCTCTGTAGTTCTGGTGAGGATGAAAGGAACCACATGCCCAGGATATCCAGTTACACTGCAGTCTGAAGGTCTGCAGATATCCACTGCATTATCCCCAGAACCCAAGCCTTTCTAGGGCACAGATCCTGGGTAGAGGTGGAAATGCCAATTTGCGAACATACAACTAATCTTCCTGGACAGAAGGCTCCTACACACAAAATGCGAGTCTTTTGGGTTCTTGGCTTAGGCCTGGGGAGCCAAGAATGTGGAATAACTTTGGTCAAAGATGCATCTTGATTTCCACCTGCTTCTCATAGTGACAGTCCCTGCAGACACCAAAGAAGGGCCCTTCGCACCCTTTTTAAACAAGAAAACTCTGGAGCAGGGCATGACTGATCTGAAGTAACACGGGATAAGGAAATACTGACGAAAGCAGCCAAATCAATGGCTCTTCTCTCCCTGTCTGGCCTGACCCCAGGCCTCTCCTTCTCCTTTGCATTCTATATAAAACAGCTCCAGCCCAGTGCTGATGGCCTTCTGGAGCTCCAGGGGAGGGTCTGTGAATAGAGGGGAATCTGCTGTTATCCTCCAGCCAGCCCAGAATCTTCTAGATCCCCTCTTTTTTTCAATCTCTTCCTTCCTTCATGCCTAGAACCAAGCCGTCTTTGGGGACTTACTGGTCCCATGTCTTCCCTGCATACACCTACCCAGGTCAGACATTTTAAAGGCCCTCTCCTGCTGATATCTCAGAAGGTATAGTTACTCTGGGATAGTTGGATGAAACAGCAGCCAAGTGAACATCCGGTATGACCTTGAACAAGTCACTTAACTTTCTGGTTTTAGCAGTAGCCATGGTAACAATGTCTCCATAGACAGAAGGCACAGACCCAGTGGAGAATTCCTGAGGATGGATTCCTGGGGATGTCCCATTACTTCTAGCCTTTTCGGTCCCCACCCAAATGCCAGCAACAGTGGTCTTGCCAACAATCTTCCCCCAGCTCTCCCTACAGCACCTACAGAACCTACAAGCCTTACCTACAGGGGCCAAGGGCCTGAGACAGCCACTCCCTGGACCTTGGAGCCTGTTTTAGGTCACAGGATACATGCTGCGTTTTACCTCCAAGGCAGCCAGTATTCCCCAACCTTTGTGGCCACTTACTACAAGGCAATCCCAGCCAAAAAGACTTCGGGGTCTTTGAGACCACCTGCTAGTGGCGTACCCTCTCAGCTCCGAAGCCCTACTGAATGCACCCAGGCTCTTGACCATACATCCGGGCCACCCTCAAACCACTCCCTCTGGAGTGCTACTGGTCCGTGGCGGGAAGATTCTTCCTCTGGCTCAAACTCCCGCCTTCACATTCAAGGAGACGTGAGGCAGTGGCCAGCACAGGAGACGTCCCTCGCATGGAGTCATGCCCGTGGGCAGCTGTCCCCGAGGGCCCAGCTGGCCTTCCCCTCTCTGCCAGGCATCCCAGCTTTCGAGCGGTCCTCCGCGCTCCCGCTTGCCCCCAAGCTCTCTAGTCCGATTGATTCTCCCCGAAGCTGCTGATTTGCTGGGCGCTCGGCGCCTCTCGAGTTAAGCGGCGGGCGCGGGGGTGATGGCTGCGGTGAGCGAGGAGCAGCCGCAGAGACCAAACGCTCAGCGCCAAGCGCCAGGGCGCGGAGACCAGAGGGCAGCCCGAGCCTCCACTCCTCCCCTCGGCGTACCGCCTCGCCCCGCCCGCCAGCCCGGGGACCGCGGGAGCTGGGGGTGCTAGGCCAGGACGTCGCCCACCCCACCCGGGTCTGTCCTCCCGCCCCGGGCTGCCGGCTGGCTCCACAACCCGGAGTGGCCCCGTGTCTGTGTGCCTGGGTCCCGGTGCGTGGCATCCCGCTCGCCGTGGCGAGGGCGTTGGGGGCGTCGGGATCCCTGCCCGCCACCTACCGTCCTCCTTGTCCAGCACCATCATCTCGGGCGCTCCGTGTCCAGCCTCTGTTCGGCTCGGCCGGGAAAAGGGCGCCGACTCCGGGCGCGCTTCGGCTGGGAGGCCGGTCCTCCGGCTGCGAGCGGGCTCTAATTACCCGCTTGTCCGGCTCTTAACCTAGATTGCACTCAGCTAGAATTACATTCAGGAGTGAAGCACTTCGCAGATACAAAAGCAGTCTCACCTACTTTTGTGCCTCAGAATTGCAAGGAACTACGAACTGCAATTTAGAGAGAGAGGGAGAGAGAGAAGGGGGAAGAGAGGATCAGAGCCGTTTCTTTGATTCTCACCTTCTAAATGGCTCAATTTGCCCAGTATAATCTGTCTTAATGTAATTGCATTTGATAGCTCATAACCCTGGCTCTGGCAACGACACAGCTTTCAGCCTCATAAAGTGTTTTCCCCTCGGATTTAATCTGAATCTCAATCTGAAATTATATTCAAAGAGATGGGGGAATCTCGGCGGCCGACTCCCGCTGCCTTTCTCCCTCAATGTATGAGGTTTGCACTCCTGCTACTGAATAAATGCACACATTTCCCGAGGCCCCCCTCCCTGCCGGGTTAATGGGGAGTGGAGACGCGCGGTTGCCGGCTCTGCAGCGCCACCTGGAGGCCTCTCCGCTCCAGGTCGGCGAATGGCTGCGCTTGGGTCCCAAGGTTTCTTCCTGGTCTCCCATAGCAGTCTGGCGGACCAATGCCTGTCCCAACCCCGTCAACACTGGTTTCTGCTTCCTCACAGGAGGGCTATTTCTCTGATCATAACTTCTCCTAGGGTTTCTAGTCAATTCCATAGTTGTTTGGCAAAGTTAACTCCTCTGCAAGGCACAAAACCTACCGTGAGTCCCACAGCGTCTGGTACCCTCATCCCCACCTCTCACAGCAACCTGATTCCATGCAGAGGGTAAATCCTGTTTCAGCTTCTCTCCGAGCAAGCATAGATACCTGAAGGCGTTTTTCCTTCTGCAAATATTTACTGAACACTTACTATGTGCCACACAGTATTCTAAGGCTAGGGGATACAGCAGAGAAAAAAAACGAAGATTCTGTTGTGGCGCTGACAATTCTTGCTCTGTAACTCACACAGCAGGAAGGAAGACAGGCCCAGTGCTTCTCCTCTTAGACCACATTCCAGAAAAACCCAGTCCAGGCTTCCTACTCCAGGAAGATCACCTACTTTTAAAACCCCAAGAGGTTTTTTGTTTGGTTGGTTGGTTTTTGTTTGTTTTTTTCCCTAAATATTATAGAGCTCTAAATGGAGTGGAAATTATTTTCTTCAGCTCAAGAAGGGCTCCAGATAGATATGTTTGGAGCTTGGTCCTGAGCTTGGCTCTGGCAAGGTGTAGGAAGCTGAGTCTCCCTTGGATAGGGCATCAGATGGGAATCGATCCATTTGTTGCCAATTAATACATGACAGAGCTGGCAAGTCACTACACTTTCTGCCTCAGCTTCCCTGTTTATGAACTGGTCCCCTCTGTTCTGTCTCTAAAGGTGTCATGAAAAGGTAAACTGAGGTGCTCCAGACAATGTGGGGGTGGGGCACTCTCTCATGCAAAGGAGACCTGGAGGCTAAGTCTTGCCTCTTCCATCCTGGGAGGCCCCCATACTTTACAGGAGTGTGGGGAGGGGCTGTAGCCCATCCTCACTCCAAGGCAGAGAAGTCAGGCTTTGAGGAAACTGAAGTGCAGCTGTTTCTAATGAGATGCCTCATCTGCAGCTCAGAGGGTTTTGCTTCCCCCTTCATCTTGAATACTTAATCCTAATAGTCCTTGAGTATATTTGATGTTAAATATATCATTTTGCTCAGACTCGCTGTCCCTCAGGACTGCAAGCTTGATCTCTCCCCTGCCACTGCAGCCAGAGCTGTGCCCTCGAGGTGTGAGGGAAGCTTCATTATTGCTGCCGCCACCCATCTGGTGCAGCACCCCCACCACGCTCTGAACGCAAGCCAATCAATGTAGCAAGTGCAGGGCCGGACAAGGGCAGCATCTTGAAGAAGAAACCTCTGGGCTATCTGAAGACATGAGGTCTGTAGTCTTCCTCCTGATTTCCAGGTGCCCACTTCTTGTTTTGGGGGTCTGACCCAGACCCACAACTCAGGACTCAATTAGCTGGAACCACATTCCCACTCTCTTGTCTGAACCTCAACTCACCCCAGCTTCCAAGATACCCAGCTGGCAGCCACATAGCTGACATCCCGTTGAGGAGTTAGGACCCCTGCTTCCCAAGCCTGAGGCACAAAGCAGTGAGCTACAGAAGCAGGTAGGGCAATCCCAGCAGGGGATCAGTGCTATAGGTGAAGACTGCTTGTCCCCACAGGGGACTTCCTTTATACCCTAGCTATAAGCATGGCATCCCAATTCGTTCTGAGGGGAGAACCCAGCAAGTCTTAGGGGATTTCGAGAATCTTGAAGCTCACACCTAGGAAGGGTCCAGATGTGACTTCACTTATGGGGTGGCCTTAAGCTCATAGGTGAGTCCCACTCTCCTGCCCTCCCCCTCTCAACAGCTTCCAGGTCCAGGGACATGCCGGCAATGTCTGAGTGGAATCCGAAGACGCCCTGGGGCTGGAAGAGGCCGTTTTCACTCCGTACATTCCACAGGTGGTGAGCCAGTGCTCTCACTTAACCACACCAAGAGTGCTCCAAAATGCCCTCAAAATGCCTCTGGGGACACCAGTTGTTCAGTCCCCCAGGTTGCCTGGAAGAGAATGGGGGTGGCTGCTAGCTGTCTTACATATTTCTGAGCAGGTCCCAGCAGTTCATCCTTGTGCCTGGCAGAAACAGCCAGAGAAAAGGGTTCCTGCCTTGGGGGTGGGGGACAGCTTCACTTGATGCCTAAGGGCCCAGGCAGACTAGATAATCCAGAACTCTTCAAAGGCTAGCCAACATGCCTGAGCCTAAGGGCCCTGCTCTGAGCACAGTGAAGTTATCTCCAAGATGGGGTTACAGACTGGCTTCCCAAGTGGTGTTTGGAGAGGTATGCAGGGTGACAAGGACTCTTTCCCTGTGTACGTGACAGTTACAGGACAGAGTAAATCATTATTTGCAGTGCCATCCGGACGCCTACTAGCCAAGTTCAGATGTTCCCCCTTTCCCCCTACATACACAGAAGCAGCCAATGCACAGGAATTCGCAACCAACTTATCGTGGAGAAGTGCACGTTGGCCAACTCCGTCTTTGAGATTCTAGAGAGCCTAGAGAGGCCTTCTCAGAAATTGCAGTCACAAACTGTTAGGCCTCAGACATGCCTAGGCCAAATCAGCACAAATCTGCCATGCCCCTCCATGAAAACCACCCACCCCCAGACAGCTAGGGGTTTAGGAGGACCTAGGTCTGCCCTAAGACTGAGGGGTTCCCTGTGCTACAAGAGTCTGTGTGCTAAAATAGACTGCCCCGGACAAGCCAGGACCATTGATCACCATAGGGGAGATGGTAGGATAAGACAAGCAACTGAGACCAAAGAGGAAGCCAGCCCGCCAGCCCCTCTTCCTGGTGATCAGCAGCTCCAAACGCCACATATCTGAGCCTCCAGTCCTATGTCCAGGCATGACTGTGTGTCTGTCCTCAGCCCTGAGGATGATGCAGAGATCACTTCTTGAGATACCCACGATGGGGGGGGGGGTGTTAGATCCAAAGATAGATTTAGTTTTTGTGGGGCCCAAAGTTTACAGTACTTTTAGAGGTGGGGGCTCCTTAAGAAAAGGAATATGATCCAAACCAGCCTAGGTTAGTTATACAGTGTGTTTTTGACCAGTCTGGGCTGCAGAACAAGAACCTATCAACTTTCCTGGTCCCCCACCACAACCCACCTGGCCAAAAACAAGAGGAATATGAGATTGTTAATACAAACTGATCACCAGGGATCTGGCAACAGAAAGAGACGCCGAGGATCCCAAACTTCTCTTGGCTAGTCCACCCATCTATCCCAACCATCAGGACACTCACTAAAGTAGCCAGGGTGAACTGATGGCATGCAGTCTCCCGGCCCTGCAGGGAGACAGACAACATCACCCACCAAGTAGGCTCTGAAGTCATAGACCCTAAGTAAGATGGGAAAAACCCAAAGACCATGCCGGTTAGAATGAGCCTTCACCCATCAAGTTCTCCGAGCACCCCCTGGAGCATACCTTCCATACCGAGGTATAGGGGGAAAATGAAAATACTCAGGCCCAGAAACTGGCTGGCGATGGGTACTACGAAGGAGCCTGTGCCCCATGGGTCTAAAATGCTCTCCAGAGGAGAGCAGGAGCAAGAAAGTTCCTAGCTGGAGCATGCCCTATTCACAGGCTCTAGGACGCGGGGGGGGGGGGGGGGGGGGGGGCTTGCTCATAGCGGGACGCAGAGCCTGGCACCTTCGACACATACTCTCTTACACACACATACACACAAACACACACACACCACTACACATACAAACACACACCACTACACACACACACACACACACACACACACACACACACACACACACACACACACTCAGGGCACACATCCAGCTTCCGAGCTTCCGGGAAGACGCCAACCGGCTCCAAGCAGCAGTCGGGACCGGTGTCTGGGCCTCTGTCACTGGGGTCGAGGTGGCCTCGACAGAACCCGCTCGGCTCCCAAGTGTCCCCGGGCACTTACCGTCCTCCTGGTCCAACACCATAGTCCCCAGGCGGCTCCAGCCGAGCGCAGGCAGAGGACGCAGAGGGACTTGCAGCTCGGACTGTCGCCAACGGGGCGCCTACGCTGCTTCCCGCGGTCGCGCGTGGGCCCCGCGCCCCGCGGCCGCCGACGGGGGCGGACGGAGCGGCGCCCCGAGCGCAGTGCCGCGGGCAGGGCGCGCGGGAGGAGCGAGCGAGGGCGCGGCGCGCTGGGGGGCGGGCGTCGGGCGGGGCCGCAGCCGAGTGCGCTGAGCTGCCGGGACCCGGCCGGAACCGAGCCGGAGCCTGAACCCGAGCTAGGGCCGGAGCCCGGGCCGGAGCAGCCGCCGCAGCCGCGCGCGCGCGCGGGTTCCCTCTTGCAGTCTGCCGCTCTCAGCAGAGTGCAGCTTGCATTTCCCAGGGCCCCTCAGATTCCCCTGTTAATTAAATCAATTCATTATGCTCAGATCTGATTAGCGGCCCTTCCCCCCTTTGAATCAATTATTCAATACACAAACATAATTGCTTGGGCCAGAGGTGCCCGCCATTAGCTTATTTAACTCCAAGGACACTAATTACCCGCAGGGCACGGGAACTTTTCTCATTAATTCTGACAAAACACAAAAGCACAGCCAGAGTGTGTGCGTATGAGGGACTCTGTGCATGTGTGTGTGCGTGTGTGACCGCATGCCTGAGTGAGGGATGAGTGGGGTGGTGGGCCACTGGGAGAGTTTACGACCAGTGTGGGGTGGGTGGCACTTGTGCCACCGCCTGTGAGAGTATGCAGTTTTCAACCTATGAACGTTCTGGTGTTGAGTGTGGGACTCTGTGTGTGTTTGTGAGTGTGAGACAGTGTGTGAGTTGATCTGGGTGTGGCTCTGGGTCCGGGACTATGGACCGAGGTTGGAGACCCAGCACAGGAATGCAGAGTGGTTCTGTGTATGACTTTGAGGATGTGACTCCCTGGCATTCTACCCCTTCATTTTTCATTACTGTCCAGCGAATTGCAGCTACAAACCTGGAAAGCGCAGACTATGAACGAGAAACCTGGCTGGAGCGATGGGGTGTGGGGGCTGGAGCCAGTGGAGGCCACAACATCTACTCATTCCCAGCTGCCTGCTCCTGCACTGACTGAGCTTTGCTACATCCACCCCCAAGTTCCCCCCCCCCCCCCACCCCTGCTCCTTTCCTCTCTCACTGCCTCCCCCATCTAATACTACCCTCACTCTCGGCTGTAATATGAAAGCCCCACTTCCACATATGCTTGACACCAGGGCAACTCCACCCACCCCATCCTAGTTTTTCCCTCCAGTCTCCATGCTGGAGAGAGGGTGTGCTTATAGTGGACGGACTCTACATTTTACCTCCCAGGAAATCTCTATTGAGGGAGCCAGGGAGAGAGCCCACAGAGGCAGGGACACAGAGGGTAATTGATTCCCCCAAATTAGGTTTCTGCTTTCCAAAGACTGGTATTGTTCAAGTTCTCAATGTGCACAGAGGTATTGAAGATTTCCTTTTTGTTTCCTCGGGCAATGAATGAGCTTAATCCATTTGGCTTTTATAAATCAGGAAACTAATATTCACTCCTTCCATGGAGGCTTAAAAAATTTAATTGGTGGTGGTGGGGGCTTAGTAGCCCTTATGCTGTACTCAAGGCCCCACTTATCAAAACACATTCTGATGGAGGGGTGGGGAGGAGAGGGAGAGTCACACTGATCCTCTTGCCCTCCTCCATTTCTGCAAATGGTCTCAAAGTATCTGGGAAAGTTTCTGAAATTATTGCACAAATTATGTTCAATTTAGTGATGAAAAGAAGCCTCTTCAGAGGGTGCCTCCAAATTGGCTGCTTAGGTACCCAGTAGTGCTGAGGCCCTGGGTGTATCTGTGCCATGGTGGGTTTGCCAATTCCCTTTTCTCTCCATCCTGAACAGTTCCAGAATTGTCATCTTCCTGGTGCCAAATGTTACCTTGTGCCTCTCCTGCTCTGACAATTTTTGGGGGGGTTGGGGGGGTGCAGAGAGTTGGCTCAGCAAGCAAAGGCAGTCACAGCCAACTGGCAACCTGGGTTGGAGTCTGAGGACCCATATGGCTGAAGAAGAAAATGAACTCTTGTTGGTGGTCCTTTGACCTCCAATATGTGCTCCATGGTATGTGGTCTCTGCTCCACCAACTAAATAAATAAATGTGATTTAAAAAATTTTAAACAATCTTTCCATATGCATATGTATGTGTTCCTGGAGGTATGTGTATGTGTGTGCACACGCATGCATGCTCAGGTGCATACATGTATGTATGTGGGTGGGCTCGTGCATCTAGAGGCCACAAAACAATCTCAGATGTCATCTCGAGGAACACTGTCCACCTCTGTTGAACCAAGGCCTCAACTCTTAGGCTGGATTGGCTGGCCAGTGAGCCCAGAGATCCTCCTTTCTCTGTCTCCTCAGCTCTTAGAACTCATGTCCTCAGGCTTGCGAGGCAAGGACTTCAGCAACTGAGCTATCTCCCCAGGTCCTGCTCAGACAATCTGGGATGGCTCTCCAGGGTTCAACAGATAAACTTGGAAGTGCTCAGCCTATCAGTTTAGGGTCCTTGTGTTCTGGGGACACCTGGCCACCACGGTGCCCCTTGCTTCAGTTTAGAAGATACTAATGAAGACCCATCTACTTGCACCCCTGCCTTGGTGACTCTTCCTATGTAACCCTCTCCACAGAGGCCCCTCCCTGGTTCTTGTAGTCCTGCAAAGGCACTGTTCTCTACATTCCCCCAAGCGGCTGTGTATATGAAGGCTGAGGTTGCTGAGTGAGGTGTGCACGAGCCTGTGGAGACATGGGGATGAGGTCAGCCTTGGGGTCAGTCAGCTCTCAGTTCTCCTCTTTTGAACTGTATATTTCAAAATGGAGACTCAGAGGCAGAACACCAAGTTTTCCCAGGATGTCAAAGAGATGACCTGGGACCAGAGCCCAACAGCATATTTCTTCTACAGGCCCAATATGTAAGACTCTCTATGTTTAGTTCTCTGTGTGACCAGGAAGGGCCACTGCCTAAAATTGGTGTTAGCAGGTCTTTATACTAGGACATCTGGTGAAGGGGGCAATTGGGACCTGAAACTGTGCCCTTTACTCCCTAAGCCAGGTGCCTGGCATAGGCTGCACCTACCCCAAGAAGGAAAGGCATCTTTTGATAATTGATATAAAGTACCGTATGGGCTAGCACGGGGAACTCTGCATGAGGCCCCAGCCTCTTTGCAGCCATCCAGACTGTGGCCTGTATGAAACTTAAGGAGCCAGCTGAGAGGGAAAAGAGAGACAGACAGAGAGACTGAGAGAGAACAGAGAGAGACAGAGAGACAGAAAGAGAGAGAGACCTAACTACTACAGAATACTAACTAATACTGCATGGTGATGACAACAGACAGACAGCCTCATCTTGCATTTGCATGGGGCCCAAAATCTTGGTGAAAGATACTGAACTTAGTTCATAGCTGGGACTGGAACATGAGCAGACCTGCCATAAGGGCTGAGGTTCCCATAGCATCGGCAGGGGGTGAGGGGTGGAGTGGGGGGTGAGGGGTGGAGGGTGGAAACTGAGGGAGAGGCAATGGACTAGGCTCGTCGGCAAGACCTAGTTTGGAGGAAGCAGTGGTTTCAGAGGTGCTGCTCGGCTGAGAAGGGGACTACTACTAGTCAAAGTAAGAAATTGGGTCACTAGGTACTCTACAGTGTTGCTTTGTAAGCCCCTAGTGAAACAACTGTCCCCAGAAGCTAAGGTGTCACCTTGCTGGGCAAAGATGAAAAAAGAAAAAAAAAAAAGTAGGGATCAGCAACATGGTGGCATTGGCAGAGAATGAGACAGCTGCTCTAACTGTAGGGAGGCATTGATCCTCCTAGCCCATCAATCCCACCTCTCAACCCTTGGATGGTCAGGAAATTACTCTTGGGAACTTGAAATCTAGTGGTGTCCAGAGGGGACTTGAGCTGTGCACATAAGCATTTTCAAAAGGTCTTGCACATTGTAGAGAAGATGTCCTGGAAAAGAGAATTGGAGCAAGAGAAATTGGGGTAAATTAGTGTAACTGTGTAAGACTAGTACTTAGCATTTATATAGTCTTTATGCTCCAATCTGCTTTACTTACTCAACAGACAGGACAGGAAAGGCCTTGTCTGTAAGAATGGATGGGAACAATAACAAGAAAGCAGACCCACTGCCCACTGCCCCTGGTGGCAATGGAGTTCCATGCATCAGAATGTTACAGAGAATGCAAAGAGAGTGAATTTTCCTACTGCAAAACAGATTGTCGAGTGAGTTAAAAATTAAAATACAACCAAATGCTGTTTACAAGAAATTCTCCCAAAACAAGGTGACAAAAAAGACCGAAAATAGAGCAAGGGGCGAAAAATACACCAAGCAAATGCAAGCAGAGAGGGAGTAGAAACAGCAATATTAATGTCAAACAAAGCAAACTTCAAGGCTAAAAGCATAAACGGCTTGGAAATGAAAGCATACACTCTGGAGTTACTTCTGAATCAAAAATAAGATCAAACCTAAAATAGAAATCATCTAATAATGGAAATGACAGCAACAGCATACCATGCAGAACCTATGAGACACAGCTGTAGTCAGAGGGGAAATCTATACCCTTAAATGCTTTTAATATCAAAAAGAAAATAGAAAATGGAGGGGGGAAGAAGGACTTAAAATAAATGATCTATATACACAATATAAGAAATTTAAAAAAGGACAGATGAATGCCTTCTAGGTGGTTCAGCTAGTCAAGGTGCTAGCCTCCAAACCCAAGGACCTGAGTTCAATCCCTGGTTCCCACTGGGTAGAAGGAGAGCCAACTCCTGAAAGTGTTTTCTGACCTCTACACATACACTGGGGAATGCATACCCCACCACCTCCAATAACAAATGCAATTAAATATTTTTTTACAAAGAAAAAGTACAAACAAATCCATCAAAACAACAGGGAAATCAGTCAAGTTAAAGTTAGAAAGTGATGAAAATATCAAAAATAATAATTAATAAGAAAATTAAAACCACAGTCTACTTCTATAAAAAGACCAACAAATAGAAAAAATCTGTCTGGGCAAACATGAATAAGAAATCAAGAGAGCAGAGGAGGTGGGGAGAACATCACCGGTACAGAACAGGTTAAAGGGTTAGAACATTCATATATATAGACCTGGGAAAGTCAATGTGAAAAGCTAGAGAAAATGGATGACATCAAGAAAGTAAAAAATTATGAAAACCAAGCACAGAAATCAAAATTCACATTCAATCAATAGATGGAAGAGACTTAAAAAGAAACCAACTCTCTGTCATCAAAACATAGCAAGATTCCATACGCGCCAGCAATTCCACTTTTGGATATACACTCCCAAAGAACTGAAAGCAAGTTTCCCAGCAGCATTGTTTACAATAGTCAAAAGGTGGAAGCAATCCCAGAGTCCATCAATAGACAGAGGGGTGAACTAAGTGTGGTATATCCATACAGTGAACTATTAGTCAACCTTACAAGAACATGCTACAACATGGATGACTTTGAGGATGTGATGGTTAGTGAAATAAACCAGTTACAAAAAGGTAAATACTGTTTAACTTCACAATATGTGGAGCATGGGGTGACTAGTGTACTCAGGCTCATTGCTGCCAGGGACAGGGAAGAGAGAACGGTGTGGAGTTATTGCTTAATAGGCGTACCATTTCTGATATTCAAGACAAAAAAAAAAAAATGGTTGCAACCAACCTATATACCTAGTAGATATAAGGACAGTGAATATTATATATATATATATATATATATAATCACAATTAAAACATTTTAAAACTCAAAGTATAGATTATATTACAGCAAGTTTTATACATTTTAAAGCCCAATTTAATGCTACTTAAACCTTCCCAGGCAATATAAAAAAGTTGGAGAGCTTCCTGGTTTTGTTTTATGAGCTAGCAATTTCTTAATTCCCTAACCTTATAAAGATTGATTTTTAAAAGAAAGGGGAAAAAATCACAGAACAGCTTGATAGAAGTATAAAGTCTGAAATAAGATATTAACCAACTGGAGATGGGGAACATACCAACATAATAGCATACTATAAAAGAGGCAGGTTTATTGTAACACTCAAAACCTGAGTCAGCATCAGAAAATCTACCTACATGAATACCTGCATCAACGAATAGAGGAACAAAATATAGCAGTAAAAGATGTCAGAAAAAATCAGACCCAGCATGCTGGCACATGTCTATAACCCCAGCACTAGCAAGACAGAGGAGGAGGATCAGGCGTTCAAGGTCAACCTTGGCTACAGAGACAGTTTGAAGCTAGCCTGGGCTATGTTTGATTCTGTCTCAAAATAGCCAAAATGAAAGCCAAGAATCACCAGATTCAGCATATGCTGCTAGACAAACATTCAGTGGCACTGACATAGAAGAAAACCACTTCATTGTGCAGTGCAGGGGTTCAAACCCAGGGATTCACACATGCTGGGTTAGTGCTCCACCGCTGAGCTTTAGCCCAGGGCCATTGCTGGCTCTATGATTCAACATTTTCTGGAGACTATAACTCAGTAAGATAAGAAAATGAACTAATGAGAATAAATAGAAGTTTTTTTTAATGACAAAATATGTTTACTTACAAGTTATATCATTGTATAACAAGGAAGTCCAATAAAATTTAGCTTAAAAGCACTATAATTAATTCAGTAATTGAGAAGATAGCTAAACACATAAGTGAGAATCTGTAGGCCTTTCCAAATGCAAGTGTAAAATATAAAAAGCATTAAAGAGATAGATTATTTGTGACAAAGAGATTGAATATCTCAGAGTTGCTTAAAAACAAGAAGCACCATGGCATGTAAAGTTCTTCTTTGGAAAAAGTGACAAGATTATATTAGAGGCATATAAAAATCCACATCTTAGAAAGAAAAGAAGGAAGGAAGAGAGGGAGGGAGGGAGGAAGGAATTAATTGTATAAAAAAGCCAATCCTCCCTAAATTAGTATATAGATTTGATGAAATTTTCTAGAATCCCCAATTCAACACTTCTAGAACTAAAAACTTCATGTGCAATATATTTGTGTGTGTGCACGCGTGCGTGTGTGCATGCGTGTGTGTTTGTGTGTGTATGTGTGTGTGATATATGTGCTCCCATAGATGTGTAAATGTGGGGGTGCATGTGCATGTACAGGCCAAAGATTGATATCTTGTGTCTTCCTCAACGGTTCTCCATCTTATTTTTTTTTTTGAGACAGAGTCTCTCACTGAACTTGGAGCTCACCCACACAGCAGGCTGGCAGGTCAGTGGGCTCCAAAGATCCACCTGTCTTTGCTTTCCCTGTGCTGGGATCAAAGACATGCACAGTGCACTTAGTTCTTCACATGCATTCTGGGGGTCTAAACTCGGGTCCTCACGCTTGTGCAGCAAGTACTTCACCTACTGAGCCATCTCACCAGTCCTAATTTGCAATGAATCTGAAAAATAATAAACATCTGAAGTTACTTATGAAAACATATCTGAGGAACACCTGTGTAAGGAACTTGTGCTATCAGATAATGAACTCACAATAAAACCACCCATAATCTAATGGTATAAGCCAGAAAAGTGGGCCTACAAGGACTCTCAGCCCCATCAGGGAAATGCTCTTGAGAGCCAGTGACATTCCACCTTAGACCCAATCCAAAGTCAGATAGGAGCTGGAGAGAATGTTCAGCGGTGTAGAGTACTTGCAGCTCTGACGTTGACCTGGGTTATGTTCCCAGCTCCCACACAGTGGCTCACAACTGTCTGTAACTGCAGTTCCAGGGAATCCGACACCTTATGGCTTCTGTGAGCACTGCATATACTTACATACATGTAGGCAAAATACTCATACACAGAAAAAAATAAATATTTTTTTAAAACTCCAGGAACAAATATTGGCAAGGACATAGAGAGATATCAGAACCTCCCCCACACAGTTAGTGGTAGTATAAAATGCTACAGCCACTCTGGAGAACAGCCTGGTAGTGCCTCAAAAAGTTAAAGACAGAATCACTATCTGACCAACAGTTTCACTCCACTGTATATACCCAGGGCTGACAATGTGTGTCTGTGTAAAAATTTGCTCATTAATGTTTATAGCAGCATTATTCACAGAAGCCAAAAATGGAGAGAAAATGAAATATCTATCAGCCAAAAATGATTTGGCCATAAAGAGGGATGCCATAAGATGAATGACTGCTGAAAACACGTTGTGAAGAAAGGCAGTCACACAGACCACACAAGTAATTCCATTTCTGTGAATTTTTGAGGATTTTTGAGGGTGTAGAGAAGGAAGGCACGTTAGCAGCTGCCAGGGACTGAGAACAGTGACTGGGTAACAGCTTAAAGACATGGAGTCCTTTTTTGAGGTCCTAGAAATATCTTAAAACATGCTGAGGGTATAAGGAATGTGGACTGCATCTCAATTAATTTGTTTCAAAAATGGTGCTAATAAATGGCTATGTATCTCTGTCTAATTTTTTTGAGACTGGGTCTCATGCAGCCCAGGCTGGGCTGGAACTCACCACTGTGGCTGAGGATAACCTTGAACTACTGATTCTCCTATTCTACCTCCCAAGTGTGCACTGTTGTGCCTAGCTCCATCTATCTTGAAAAACATTGGCTTCTTGCTCCCTGAAATATAAAAATCTTATGTCCCAAGTGATATAGATACTTTAAGAATAAGATACAAAAATGTTAGAAAAAATGTTAAGAAAAAGACATTAATAAGTTTGAAAAGTAAAAACACATACAATTTGTTGAAAATAGGGGGAAAAGAAAATTTTCCACATGCTTTTGGTTGTGGCTATGAAGTTCAGGCTGGCTCTTGAACCCTCAATCCTTGTGCCTCAGCCTCCAGATTTCTAGAGTTATAGGCATATCCTGCCACAGTGGACACCTGATAATTCAAGACATAGATGTCCAACAGTAACATAAACAAAGGAAAAATACAAGTAATTTTCTGAGAAAATACTTGCTAAATCTGTGGGAATAAAAGAAAAACATTGCTGTCTACATAAAGACTTCCTGCAATTTTCAAGGAAAGGAGGAAAGCCCTGAAGAAAGTTGAAGCCAGTACTATGGAGCTCTCACAGCAGGAGGTTTCAAAGGCCCATCAAATGTTTACCCTCATTATCCCCTGGGAAAATGCAAGTTAAAACAAACTAAGTTTTCAATATTCAAATTAATCAATTGGGGGTGTGTGTAAAAGAGTAAAATGTTCATGTGTACTAAAACTTTGATATTGAACAGGGCATCTGGGATGATCTATTACAGTCTGCCAAAAATGTATCTGGGTGTGGTATAATCTTCCTATAATCCCAGATCTTAGGAGGTAAATGCAGGATGATCAGGAAATCAAGGCCAGCCTTGGCTACAAAGGGAGTTCCAGGGTAGCCAGGGCTACAAAGTAAGACCTTAACTCAAAACACAACAAACATCCGGGGAGGTGGTAGGGCATGACTTTAATCCCAGCACTTGGGAGGCAGAGCCAGGTGGATCTGTGTGAGTTTGAGGCTAGCCTGGTCTACAGAGCGAGATCCAGGACAGGCACCAAAGCTGCACAGAGAAACCCTGTCTCGAAAAACCAAAACAAACAAACAAACCCACAACAAACAAAACCCTGAAAACGTTGTCCTCCAGCACTGCTGTGGAGTACCATGTACCCCAGAACAGCGGGTTTGAGCTGTAGCTACCAACTGACAAAGTATGTCTGTGATGCTCTGCAGTGGGAAGTTGCTTGCGGAGTCACAGGTAGTATTGTCCCATTGAGGAAACATGAGAGGTAGTGGAGAGGGCTGCCTCTGGTCAGACTGTCAAAATTGGAGGCCTTAGTGGGGAAGAATGAAAGACAGAGGATGAGGGACTATGTAGAATTTGTTATTTATAATGGCTAAAGGACTTATCATTCTGATTAAAAAACAGAGATGCCCTGCCTCCTTTATTTGTTTTGATTTTGTATTTTGAAACATGACCCAAGCTGGCCTTACACTCATTATGTAAGCAAGGATATCCTCAAATTTATGATTCTCCTGCCTCCACCGCCCAAGTGCTGGGATTACAGATACATGCAACTATGTCCAGTTTATGCAGCCCTGAGACTGAACATAGGGCTTCATGAATGCTAGGTAAGCTGTGTCCTCAGCCTGTCAGAAGTTCTTTTTGACACTCCTGGTCACTGCTGTTGCCCCAGTTCAGGGACCACCACTTCTTGCACATGACTGCAAGATCTGCTTATTGGCGCCTCACATTCACTCTGAGCTCAATACACAACCAGGAGTTATTTTTAAAATACACATCAGAGTTTGTCAACCATCAAGCCCATAGTGGCTTCCTGTTGCACTTTGGAGCAAGCAACCCTCACCTCCATCCTCTGCAGGTTCTTCTTGATTCCTGACATGTTCCCATCACCAATACCCCCTCCTTGTTCCCATGATGCAATGTATTGCCCTACTGCAGGTTGTCCAAAGCACTGCCCAGCTCCGGGCATGCAGAAGTTCTGTCTCTGGCCTGAAATGTCCTTCCTCTCCTCATTTGGACTACCTCTTGCTCACCCCAGAGGTCTGGAATTTAACCTCAGGGTGGCCTGTCTCTGCAAGATGAGGCTAGATCTCCCTGCTGTAGCCTTTTTTCCCACCGCGCTTATCACAACGATCTAGTTAATTACATAGTTATTTGTATAATTATTTGTGTGACAAGGATAAAAGGAAAACTATTAAGCTAGAAGTATGCACATCATCTCTCTCAGCCCCTGACTTGGGAGAGCAATGGGTCAGAATAGTTCGGACGAGGTCTCCATAGTCCAACCCACGTCAGAGATTCTAAACCTGACCTTGCCCTCCATGCATTACAACCTTCGCCCTTCATTTTTTTTCCCTCTACTCTTTGATCTAGCTAGTCAACTAGCTTGCTCTGACAAATGATTATGACAAAGGTCTCTAAGTTGCTGGGGAATTTAGGGGCTTCTCAAAAGCTGGGGTGATCTCCAGTCTCCACAGGGATTCATTCTTGTAGCTTCTTTCCTTCAGGACCTTTCACCAAAGGTCACTGGAGCCCCAGCGGTCACCTCTGAGACTATAAATACCCAGCAAATGAGCTCCAGGAATGACCTGATGCTTCAGAATCTTGACTTAAATTCCCCTTTCGCACAGTCGGGGGTCACCTATTCCCATTCCTGCCCCCCTGTCACCTGTCCACTGATGACTGGAGACTGCCAGCAACCCTGGGCTGGTTCTGTGAGGCCAGATGTTACCAAATGCTCTCAAAGGCTGGTGCTGGTCCACAAGCTTCATGGATTGCCATGGATTGGTCCATGGAGCTCAGCACTGTGACTCACTCCCAGAGAACAGACAGTTTCCCCGACAAGCTCATCAGAGTGAACACACCCACACACAGGTGGTCCCCTCCAAGCTACAGCCGCATGTCCCAACAGCACGGAAACCTCAGAAAGAGTCCTCCCCAATGCTGCAGGCAGGGGCTGTGGTATGTGGAGACAACTGGCTCCAGAACACACCCACCCAACTTATCCCCTCCTTCCTTAGTTTCTGGTGGGGTCTTCATGTCTCATCTCTGACTCGTGATCCAAGAGACCAAAGGGATTCCTCTTTACCTAGCACCCAAGCTGAGAGACCCTGCCAACTCCTAAGCGATGCAAATTTGGGGGAATAGCCATCATTCTAGAAGCCTACATTTCTTCTAGTCGGTGCTACCTAGGGCTTGTCTGGGCCCCTCCAAGTCAGGCTTTGAGCCCCTGTGTTTGGGCCACCTCCTGTCGTGAGTCACAGAGATATCTGAGTCCTATCAGGGCCGGAGGTCATGATCAGCCACCACTCAGAGCCCGCACTAGACTTGCCCAAACAGAGCAGATTAGCCACCTGGGGACAGGCTGCTGATTCAGTGTCAGAGCCAGCAAGTGCAATTACGGGGGGGGGGGGGGGGGGCATGCATTTTGGTGGCAAGGCTAAAGCCTGGATCCAAATTCTCAGTCTCCTTGCGGACCTAAGGTCGGTTGCCTCTTTCTGAGCAATCCTGGCCGCTAGTAGTACCTCTCACACCTGTCTTCCACTCCCTCCTGCACATGGCTACTCAGCTGGAGACCCTTTCCCCCAACTCTCTAGATAGGTTAGTGATTCTTGTGTGTAAGCAGAAAAGATCAGCTAATTTCACCTCTCTCTCTCGAATATAAGAAATTGCTTGTCCAGAGTGTACTCTGCTCTCCTCTTCCCAGAGCAGGGATCTGATGTTCTATGCAGATATGAGTGACACTAAGACATTCAGAAAGAGAAGATGAAAGGTTGCTGGGCTCTTGAGTGACCTTGTGAAGTACCCCTATCAATTGGGACTTTTTTTTTTAAAGATAGGTTCATATAACACTGAACTTGATATGAAGCTGAAGCTGGTCTCGAACTCCTGAGCCTCCTGCTTCTATCGCTCTCCCAACTTGGACGTAAACCTGTTATAAAGAGAGAAACAAAGCTCCAACTCCTACTACTGTACTCCAACTACTGTAGCTTGGGGTCTTGTTATGGAAAAACATTTTTCTTAATGAATAAATGGATCCTGATTCCCCACTTATAAGGTCATCTGGGTATTTTTCCCACATTTCAGAATTTTCAGAGTCTGCTTTGTGAAACTCTAAAGTTTGTCCAGCACAGGAATTTGGCCTCAGTCTGGATCCAAGGCTGAATCTTGACACATCCACTCCCACTCCCCTACCTCCACCTGTGCCTGGCTCCTCCCTTATGTCAAGAAATTCTCTCCTGTTCATTTGCAAGTCTCACCCTCGGAGAGACACAGATTGACCTGCAGGAGGCCCTAGGGCTTTTGTTGTGGTCTGGGGCACAGCAAGGGCAGGGAGCCAAGGTCAAGGGGATTAGTATAAACTACCACCTTGGTCTAAGGCTGCTTTGGACGTCAGGACCTCCCTGGTAAGCTCAGACCCTACCCCTGACCCCTTTATTTCAGTTGTGTTGACTGTAAGGACTCTGGCAGAGCTTGCTTTCACATTCCCTTTCTGTCTATAGATAGAGTCAAGGCCTATAGACACAAGACAAGTCAGGGAACCATGCATCTCATGCCTTCTCTGGAAGTCCTAGAGCATTTTAATAATTATAATAATCCACAAACCCATTCCCCAAAGGGAGCTCTTTAGCTTGGTCCAGGCCAGCCTGACCTTAAATGTTTGTCTAGATGTGATCATATTAGGAGCTTGAGGACTAGAAGCAACTGTCCTAGAATCTAATGCATAACCCAGCCCAGCTTAGGCTGGCCAAATCAGCAAGCAGAGTGGGGCTGAGACTTCCTCTGGCTGGCCTGATAGCATGCTCATCCTTCCTCATGTTTCTCTTGTCCATAGCCAATGGTGGTGTCATGTGCTTCCTAAGGCATCTTCATGCTGGATGCCAAGGTTTACAGTTGCGACAATGAACAAATACTGGGATGTCTGCATAGCTTCCCTTCCCTTGTGACTACATCACTCCCACCCATCACTCAATTCACATGCTCATATGAAGGATGTCCAGGTCTTATGCAATCATACCCCCATGGCACTGTGGATCCTGGAGCAGACGTCTGACCCGAGCAAGGTTGATGGGTCTCCCCAGTAGGAATTTTAGACTCAAGACCAAGAGTTGTGTTAGTCCCTCTTTGCTGAAGCTGTACAGTTTTAAAGTCAAAACTCACATCGTCTGCATGTAGATGGAGCTATTCCGTGGAGACAAAGACCAGGTTCACAAGAAGAGACAAGTAGAGATGGGG